>NW_026112880.1:0-55588 GCF_024323335.1 Lathyrus oleraceus
GGAATTGGCGCGCGCACGCACGCACTTTCCTGTTTTCACACACTTCTCTTATACCTCAATATATTGTTATCTAATACTACTATTTTTTTCATTTTACAAGCTAATCATTGAGTTTATTTTGAAGATTGATGTTTGAAACTTTAACTTTTGAAATACTATAACAATTGGTTAAAATAGCTATATTTTCAACTATTTGTTTCTTCTTATTTTGGATAATTGATATCCCTTATCAAAAATAAATTATATTTTTTGTAATCATATTACAAATTTATAATTGAAATTTTTTCGCATAATTATTTTTTATTATACATTCTCCATTTAGAATAAATGTGTTTTTTTTTACCTATATCTCAATATTTATTTCTACAATACCAAAATAAATTTATCCGTGAGGGAACATGTGTATTTACTATTTTGCTTATAAAAAATTTACATTTAACTCACTAATTTAAATTTTGTGAGTTCTAACATTTTAATTTAGAAGTCGAATAACATTTACAACTAAATGTATAAATATATTTTTAATTTTATTTTTACTTTAACAAAAAGTATACTATTTATTCTATATTATAAAAGTGCATAATTAAAATTACATAAAATATGTAACTTAAATTCTCTTTCCAAGCCAACGAAATCTCATCATCTCGAGTAACGAGAGAGTATCTCTTTGTATCGGCAAGAAGACACACAACTCCTTCAAGTTCTGCATCACAATAATTCATAGTTAACAATATTATAAATATTAAAAAACGATGAGTACTTTTTCAATAGAAAAATTAAAGTGTAAAGAGACCCGCCATTCTTCTGATTCTTTTTCTGGTCAGCTTTACGACAAATCCATTCAAAATCTTCGAGTAATAGTCGATAACAAACTCTACTCTACTGCCGTCTAAAATTGTAGGAAAAAAATAAGTTAAAAAGTCTTCAAATTTTTGTGTTGGGTAAATAAGATTCACCGTAACAATTAAGCCACCTATTAGCAGCTTGATGTATCAATTCAATGTCTTGACGCATTATTTTTTCGAAATAAGGTCCAGTTATGACAATATAAATCTGCATTTTTAATTCATAGGTTTATGATAAAGATAAAAAATTATACTTTTTTCAACTAAATTAAACTATTAAAAACATAAATATGAAAAAGTGATAACAACTTCTCTTTAGGTGTTTTTGTTGACATGAATAACATTTAACCAAAAGCATCGTATGTAGCATAAGACTAAGGAGGTACAAAGGATACGAACCATTATGCCCTTAATTGTAAAGCTAATACTGACAACAACAAATGTTAAATTGGAAAATTTTAATTAATTCACACAACCATAAATAACATTCTTGTATCTCATATTCACTATCAGTATCACATTAAATTTTTTTTTTCATAATTAAGAAAATGTATTGTAAAATTTATTTTCACATTTTGTCAACAAATATTATAATGGTTATGTAGGCCACTTAAAGAAAAAGAAAGAGAAAGAGAGATGGTACATGGTTGGATGGACGGTTGTTGTTGGTGCAAGCACGATAGATAGAAAATTATCACACCAAGGTCAAATTAGGAGACAATACAACATATGAGGTAAATCTATCTACCTCATATGTTGTATTGTCATGCTATAGTGTATGAATTTACCTCATATGTTGTATTGTCTCCTAATTTGACCTTGGTGATAAATTTTCTATCTATCGTGCTTGCACCAATAACAACTGTCCATGGTGCAAGATTTTGTAAGGATGCAGGGTGTGGACCTAAGTTCTCTCCTGCCACTACCGTAAGCACTCCATCACGCATTGCATGGAATGCTCCAATAGAAATTGCATCCTTATAATGATTACTGTTGTCTGCTGAATCAGATCCAAGTGATACTGATAATATCAACCCCATCAAGAATTGCATCATCAAATGCGGCAAGAATACTTTCATCAGCACCCAGTTGACCAGCATACTTTGTATACAGCAATGCGTGCAGACGGGACTGCACCTCTTGTCGTTCCTTGTGCAAGTACTAGCATGCTTACCATGGTAACTGGGTTCCCGGCTGCGTTTGATGATGTATGAGTTCCATGTCCCTTTGAATCTCTTGGAGATTCAAAATCTACTTGCTCAAGGGTTCATTAGAACTAGATAAATATACTTGGCTCCAATGATTTTTCTACAAAAACATGTTAACTTATATTAATATTTTTATTTGTTTGATTGTGTTTCATCTCTATATAATAAGGCATTATACTGTAAATCATATTGAAATACCATTTGTGATATTGCTTGTGGGTGAAGATGAAAATGTTTAAAGTTTAATTTCCTGATGATATAAAGGAAGATTTTTTTATCAACAAACATAAGGAAGTCAAATACCTATTGCAAGAAAAATTTGAAGCAATACAACTGCCATTCCATTTGGTCGGTAGAGGACCGAAACCTTCATCATTGAAACTAGAAGATTCCGGCCAAATTCCAGTAACAATAACCCCAGAATAATATCACTTTCAATTTTCTCTTTCAGCATTTGTGTTAGACCAATAAAGTCCCATGACTTGGTGGTAAGGATGTGTCTCTTTTGATTAAGTAAAAGACACCACTCCTTCGAGCCCTATATTACAAATTTATAATGGTTAATAAATTTTTAAACATTCAAAATGGTGTCAACTAATGTTTTAATAGAAAGAAAAAAAATCACATACCAGCCATTTTGTTGGCTTCTTCAATGGAGTTGTCAATAATGATATGTGTAACTATTTACGGTAATCATTTTGAAGAGAAGTGGAAGTTCAAAGATCCCCAACTTTAAAAAATGTAGAGCTTAGTTATTCTTTCAATAGAACATTAAAGAAATGCAAAAATTTCAATTTGTATTAGTATTAAATAATTGTGTAGTTCGATTAAATTTATAAAATCTCTCATGCATGGATAAAAAGAAAAATGTATGCTTTTATCAAAATAAAAATTAAATTTATTAAATAGGGAGATCAAATTTAACAACTAAATGTAATGATCCTAGCTTGCTACCATTATTCATTAGTTATACTAGCTTGTTACTATTTTAACCCAATTTTATGGAAACAAGCAAACTACCTGATTGAACACTACAAACCAACATACTATCACAGGTTCAGAGGGGGTGCCATGATTATTGTAGATAGTATCTAAAGTATAAATGGATAGTCACGTGCGGAGATAATATACACCGAAGATGAGTATGGAGCTAGACTTTTTATTCATAATGGAGCTAGACTTTTTTGTATGTTTATTGGCACATCTCACTAAAGAACATGACTTAATTTTATTCTTTATATGACTAAAGGACAATTTACTTTTGTTCTTTTCAATGTCTCTTGATTTTCTGTGTGGCAATTTACTTTAATTTTTATTCTTTATATGACTAAAGGACAATTTACTTTTGTTCTTTTCAATTTACTTTTCCTTAAGACTAAGGGCTCGTTTGATTGAGTTTTGATTTTCTATTTTTAAAAATGATTTTATAAATCAATTTTAAAAAATTGTTTTTAAAAAAATTAATGGAATAAATCTGTTTCGTAGTTCCGTTTTTAAAAATCGTTTTAAAAATTAAAAACTTAAAAACTTGTTTGGAGAAATTGTTTTTGGTTTCTAATTTTTTTTTAAAATGAATATCTTAAAGATCTTAAAATCTAATCTTTTAAGTTTTATAGTAAAATAACTCTAATACAAATCAAAGCTATATAAATTTTATCAATCGGATAAGATAAGTAATAAGAATATAATTAAATATTTTATAATCTTTGAATATTATATTATATATATATATATATATATATATATATATATATATATATATATATATATATATATATATATATATATATATATATATATATATACTCGTTAAAATTAAATGGCTCTATCTTAGCAAAACTCATATATAATATATTTATTTATAATTAATTTAATTTTTTTATAACATTCAGATCAATGTTATTTAATTTATTTTAGAATCTACAGTAATTTTTAAAATAAATAAAATATCAAAATAAAAATTAAAGTACTAAAGTATTTGGTATTTAACATAACAGAGCAACATGGAACCAATAAAAATTAAGGGATCTAAAAGAAATTTAAATATAATTAAGACTTTAATAAATAATGCCAAATAAAAGATATAATAGTTTTCATGAGTCATCAAATATGGACTATATTAAAAAAGATAAACTTTACCAATTTAAATATATTTTTATAAATTTTACTTTTGATTAAAAATAATCAATTGAGAGAGTTCTATATTAAAGTGGATTTTTTTCTAAGATTAAAAATGGATAAAACGTATGATACAGTAAAAAAACTCACAAATATGTTAAAACAAAATTAGAAAAACACAGAATATTGTTATTGTAATGCAGTATTAAAAAAATTCACAAACTTGCAAAAATAAAATAAAAAATAAAAAGTTTAACATATTTACAGTAATGCCATTAATAAAATTAGAATATTTTTTGAAACACCAAATAGGAAAGAAAACATCTAAAAGATATTTTCACTTTTTAGTTTTTAAAACAGAATACTAAATTAATTTTGAAAACTCTATGATAGAAAAGTATTATCAAACAAATTTTTAGTTTTTAGAACTAAAATACAGTTTTTGAAAATCAATTCAAACAGGCCCTAAGTCTCTTGATTTTCTGTGTGGCAATTTACTTGGATATTTATCTGACTAATTATGGTTTACAAACCATCCAACTTTTTTTGACAAATTGTTAAGTCATGTTGGTAAGTTGTATATTTCCAATTATTATGTTTGCTGATAGGTGTTAATGAACAACACCTAATTAATGTGTTCTTCTAGGATGACGTACGTTTCATACTTGTTAGTGTTATTTGAGTTCCATTTGGTAGATACTATTTTTTTATTATTAGATTATCTTTTAATAGAAAATAACTGTTTTTCATTATCTCTAAATACTATATTTTTATTTAAACAGGGGCCTATAATCAATAAAGTCAGAAATTTTAGTTTGTGGAAGCAAAATTTTATGTAAATTTATAATATAAAAAATAAGGCTCTTTATCTTTAATTAAAAACTACATTCGCATTTTTTTTTCATTTAAAATTATAAATTATAGAAAATTTTAAATACATTAGTCCTTATTTTTATAAATATATGTTTTATTAAAATTATAAATTTATTTTGAAAATAAAAGGTCAAATAAATATATCTATAACTATTGTTGGTGCACAAGATGAACAAGCTAAAGATAGAAGAAGAGAGACTTGAAATAACAAACTTCCACTAGTCTTCAAAATGATTACCGTAAATAGTTACGCATGTCACTATTGACAACTACACTTGTTTATATACACAAACAATATATCCACGTAGGCAAAATGTTAACCTAAACTAGCTAGGTTAAGATTAACAAAACTAATACTACTGCTACTTAATATGAATTACTTTTAACATTATCCCTTAATTCATATTAAACTAATCAAAACTAACAACACCAATTAATCCCTCAAGTAGAGAAATTGATTAGTCTCGTTCGCTTTTGTCAGAACATATGTCAGTTGCTTCTCATAAAATGATATTTAGTCTCAATATGCTTGCTTCTCCCATGCAGCACTAGGTTCTTGGCAAGAATGATTGCAGACTTGTTATCAATCATCAACTTCAGAGGCTTGTCTACTTTGATCTTCAGATCCTGCAATAAATTCAGAAGTCAAACAGCTTGACATGCAGCCACAATACCTGCAATGTATTCAGCTTCACAAGTTGACAAAGCAATAACTGATTTCTTCTTGGAACACCAAGAAATAGGACACACCAAAATCAACACCTTCCTTAACTTCATTATCTCTTTTGAACAGCTTCTTGTCAGCAATATATCATCAACATAGAGACACACCAAAATCATATTGCCTTCAGAAGTATGCTAAATATAAATGCCATATTCCATCTCACACTTTCTGAATCATTGGAGCTTGAAAAATGAATCAATTTTCAGATTCCAGGTTCTAGGAGCTTGTTTCAGTCCATACAACATTTTATGTAACATGTACACCAGCCCTTTCTGATTCTTTTTCACAAATCCAAGAGGTTGTGACATGTATACTTCTTCTTGCAATGGACCATTCAGAAACATAGATTTCACATCTAAATTCATCAGAGGCAAATTTTTGTTAGCAACTATCGCAATCACCAGTCCACTTGTCTCATGTCTCGCTACAGGAGAAAACACCTCAAAGTAGTCTAACTCAAGTTTCTATAGAAAACCTTTTGCCACTAACCTTGCTTTATGTTTTCCAATTGATTCATCTGGCTTTAGCTCACCTTGAAAACCCATCTGGCGTTGATGGCTTTCTTGTCCTTTGGAAGCTTAGTCAACTCCCAAGTCTTGTTTCTTTCTATAGCTTCAAGTTCTTCTTTCATGGCCTTCAACCATACCTTCTTCTTGAGCGCTTCTTCAACACTAACTGGTTCAGATTCTACTAACATGGTGTAAGACCCCAATTTTGACCCTAAGATCCCTCATGCAATCTCATTATATGCATTAGCCTTGGGATCATACCCTGGCATCCTCCTTACCCCTTTTTCATTGGGTTTGTTTTGGGAGATATCACCAAGCACCATGTGATTGTATCATACTTTTATATTATCATCTTTACTAACCAAAATACTAAAAATATGTCTTTGCATTTGCCTAACTCTTTTGTAGGTATGGCATGATCACCATTGATCTATCAAGTTCACATATAGGGTTTAAGACCCTCATTGCCAAGAGCTCAACCAAGGAATGATCCACAATGGTTCTAGGCATCATATAAGAGTCCCCATGATCTCTACATGTTATTTTGATCAAGCATTCTTCAAGAGTTTGGAGTTGGTTTGCCTTGGAAACCCTAGTTCATCTGGGTATCTTGAGTAACTTCTTCAACATGTTTCCTCACCAATTGATCAAATTTCTCAAGGGACACTTAAAAATTCATCATCTTATGCATATATGATCTACCATTAGCCAAAAAAGTTAAGAGAATTGCAAGTTAGCAAGATGGTTGATGGTGGTTGGTCAGATAAAAACATCTGATCTAAACTGGGTCTCCCTAGATCCTATCTCCTATAATTTTCATCATATGAAAATGATTCCAAGAGAAACTTTATTCTAAATGGCATTCCAAATAACTTTCATGTTTAGGTCTAGGGCTAATTTTGCTTGTAAAATCATTTTCTATGTTGAAATACTATAGGTCATTTTGTCTAAACCCTAATTTGAAAGTCAACTTTCCAAGACAATAACTTGCTCAATTTTTATGATATGAAATATTTCCAAGTTTCACAATCAAATTAAATATGTCTACTTTAACTTTTATGTTTGGAGTGAGAGCTAAATCAACATTTATGAGCATGTGATATGAGGATACATTATATGTCATTTTGGACCAATTCCATTGAACAAGTGATTTTCCTCAACTTCAAAAATGCATAAATCACTCATCCTAAATCCAAATGATGTCAAATTGGTAACCATTTTTATGGTTTTTGAAAGACCTACAACTTTTATGAAAACACTTTTATCATTTGGAGCTCACATAAGAAGTTAAGCAAGGTGGAATAATTGAATATGTGGCTTGACACTTAGAAAATATTTTGACATGTTAAAAGTTCCAAACTTCCACCTCAAGTTGTTCCTCTTGATCTAAGGTTTCCAAAGAGTCCTAATTCATTTATTTTGGAAAAATTTTGATAGGGTTGCGCATGGCTTAAACAGGCTTGTATCAGTTGGCAAGATTCATGCTTCCAATGTTCAAACAACTTTGCCTTGCCATTCAAGCCTCATGCAGACCTTATTTCTGTTGATTGTGGACCTAAATGGATTGCTTCATGGGCCTGCACACGCCCATGCAAGCATGTGCATTGCATTACCAAATTTGGAGAATTTTCAAGTATGCAAATAACACTACTCATTGCTATCAATAGACGTCCAATGCCTCAATTCAAAGGACCTTGCGCGCCATCTTTGCGCCCAATCTTCCAAACCCTCTCAATTCAAAGGAAAACCTGAGAAATTTCAACTGAAATTTGAGTTTGAATCTCACTGTTTGGAGATTCAAAAACTCCAGGATCCAAAGCTTTGAATTACTCTTAAGCCACTTCCACAAGCTCCATAAGCAAGATCAAGCACTAATTGAAGCAAGAGAGATCCATTTCTGCACAGCATTGAAGGTATTTTTCCAGATTTTTCTTCTCTTAGATTCTCTCTCATTTCTCATCAATTCTCTTGAATCTTTGGTTGTCTGAAGTCCTACTAATGTAGGCAAGAAGATTGAGTTGCTTTGAGGTCAAATCGAAGCAACTCAGTTGATACACCTCAAAATTCAACTCCACGCATCTCTATATATATTTGGAGTTAGTTAAAATTGAGGTGATATTCTTGATTTACGCCATTTTATCTTTAAGATCATCTACTCTTTTTTCATTTATGATGTGGTGATGATTGAACCAGTCCGGCCAGGGTCATCAGAGAAGATGACCGGCCTTTGGCTCCGGCGATGCGCTGGAAGTGTTCGGAGCCATTAAATGAGTTTGAAATGTTTTAATCAGGAGCGTACATTGTGATTACCAGGCGTATGGACATTTGACTCTAGCGTACCACGGAACTCACTTTCTCCACCACTTGATCTTCCACCTCAATTAATGAGGCAGATCAAGTGGTCCATGTTTTTTTGATTATCTGATTTTTATTTTTATTTCTTTAATTTTCATTAATTCATATTAATTTTAATATTGATCCAAAAAATATGAGAGTTTCACCAAAATATTTTAAATAAAATCCTCTTTCATTTTTGAATTAAAATTATTTTTTGGTTCATTATTAATATTTTTCATGATTTAATTGATTTTGTGAATATTTTTAATTGTTTAAAAATACTTTTAACTTTCCAAAAATTCTGAAATTTTTTATCCAAGGTCCTTTGAATTTGTTTGACCTATGATAAATCTGATGGCCATTTCTTTGGTGTTTTGATTAGCTTTTAGGAAATTGACCAACCATATTTAATTTAATGCATTATTTTTAATATTTTTAATTGTTTAAATGCCAAATTAATTGTGTAGAACCATTTTAATTGACTTTGTAAGTTTGACTTGTGTTGTTGGGCCTTGGTCAAGGTTGATCTGACTTTGTTAGGTTAAGATCATTGGATTTAGAGGATCGATGGAATGTACATTCCATCTTCCAAAATGAATGAATGATCTTAACTTAGTAAAAGTCCTTCTTTGTCCAATTTGAGTTTGATCCATGTCCCCTCCCTCTTCATCTTATTCCCCTTATTTATGCATTCATGTCATGGACCTATGATATCTCAATATCCTAAGGCTAGTGTAAGACCCAAATTTTTGACCCTAAGATCCCTCATGGCATCATAACATTGCATTGCATAAGCCTCAAGGATCATTGAGCATTTTGACTTCCTTCCCTTGTGGTTGGGATCTCTTTGTGAGTGATTCTTGATCACCAAGCATGTTTGCATTGTATATCATTGTTTTTCTCATTTGTTTGCTAACTAAAATGCACAAAAATATGTCATTAACCTGTGTTACTTGCAGCTTAAGCAGTCAACAGGTCAAGCATATCAAGTGGATCCTATGTGTACAAGATGAGGCATTTCCTTGAGATGAGGACCATTTGATCATTCTAAAGAGCTTATATGAGCTAGGGTTTCATTTTGAAGCAAATTTACCAGGTGGTAGAGGCCCAAGTTCATCAAGGCATATTCAGGTCATCTGAGGACCATAAAGTCAAATGTGCAGTCAATTGAGGGCTATGAGTTGAGGAATGGAATTTCTTCATCCTAATCATTTTCATACAAGGCCTATTCATCATGTCAAACATCTATCTTGAAGATTTTGAAGTCAAAGCAAAAGTTTCCAAAAATGGAAAGTGACATGTAATTTCAAGTTTCCAAAAATGGCAAGTTTTTGGTTCACATTCAACTTGACTTTCCAAAATCAAAGAAGCTTCAAATGGATTTTTGGTGAACATGAAAGTTGAAGATCTTTCTCTCCTCTTTTAAAAAAGTCCTATATCATGATCATCTGATGAATGGTTGAGAAGTTATGGCTAAATGATCACATAGTATACATGGAAGTTCAAAATGCCACAACTTTTGATTCCAAACTCCAAATTGAACCACTCTTTTTGCAAAATGCTCCTTGTGACCAAGAGATTCCAAAATGAATCATTGCCTTACATGAAAGAAGCTCACATGATCAAGTGTCCATACAAGTGCATTTTGGAGGGAAATTTGATAATTTGAATTTGGTGGATCATACAAGCCTAATACCAATCCAATGTTGTTTATTGAATGATTTTAATTGGATTTGCACCTTGCATGGCACTGTTCACGTGCACATTGCTCATGCTACCTCACACTTGCCAATTTGCAAAACACCTCACATCTCTCTAATTTTCAATTAACCATTGCCTAATCTTGATTACAGCATCATTAACACATCATATATAAGCCAAACCTTAATCATAAATGGAAAGAATAACAGAATTTGGATCAAAAATTTCATTTCCCTCCCAATTTTCTCTCTCATCGAATCTCAAAATTCTTCACACGAACACCAAGTTTATTTGTAGATTCATGATCCTTGTGTAGTTTTGAGCAAGAATCAACCATTACTTTGACCAATTCAGTCCAGAATCGTGCAGATCCAAAGCTTGAACATGAAGATGGAGTTCTGAAATTGAGCTTGATTTGAGGATTTTCAATTGCTTCTTTGTGCATAAAGCTTCATTAGAGGATTGAGGAAGAAGATCTGGACGTTTTGGAGGCTTGAACACGTGAATTTGAAGAACTGCATCTCAAGTAGGTGAAAAATTCGTCATCTCTTTTCTTCAATTTCTTGCCATGATTAGATAGATCCTGTTGTGCTGATGATGTTGATATAATTAGATTTTGAAATGGATGGATATTGATCAAGATATGATGATTTAAAGTTTGGTTGTTCAAAATGTTTTCCTTTGATCTGCTTGATTCATGAGGTTTTAGGTTGATTTGATATGATATTTGTGATCTACGTTGCAAGACGGTTCTAACGGTGTATGGTTTGCAAAATTCTGGAAAAAATTCTTGTTGCTCCGTCGTGTACACGGTCGGAGAAGACGGTGAAACCACCGTGTGCCACCTTCTTGTTTTGGCCTAGGGTTTCTGTCTTAAACGTAGCGTTTCTTTCGCTTTATGACCGTCCACACGCGGGTTCGAACCTTCGCTTGAGCATTTTGTTTTAAAATTCCAATTGAGCGCGCCTTGAACCGTCAAAAAATGAGTTCGATTCTTCACTGGCGCATGTTTTCTGATTTCTCACTTGAGCGCTTTTTAACCTGGCTAGCATGAGTTCGAACCTGGCCTTATGCACTTTCTGATTTTCATTCACATTTCATTTTCCACATGATTTTCATTTTATTTCATTTTGTTCATTCAACTTCTAAAAATCATAAAATATAGAAGACATGTCCAAATTGATTCGAACTGTTTTTCACATTCTTGTTTTGATGTCTAGTATTTTTTAGCATTAATTTCATGAATTGTTGGATGCTGGATTTTTAATTGGGAATTGTTGATTGAACATGATGCCATATTGCTATGTTGCACTCATTTGTTTGTGAAATGCTCATGGTTTATCCAATGGACTTGAAATTTGACATGCTTGATCCTAACATGTGATTTGATGTTTGAGCTTTGGTTTGAGATTTTTATCATATGCCATCACTGTTTTGGACACATGAACATATGGTGTGACAATTTGTGTCACATATTTGATATTGCATTTATGCATTTTCATTTGTATATCATTTGAGCTCTTATGGACTTAATTTTTTGCATGATGTTCATTCTTAACATGATAAGCTTACATAAAAAATCTCATGATCATTGGATGCTTTTTTGTTTTGATTTGGATTTTCTAATTTGATTGTCCATTTTGTGCACCTTTGCTTGCCTTTGCTTTACATTGATCATTTGATGCATTTGCCTTATGAATTGGTTTTGGTCCTTTTGAGGACTCTTTCTTGTCTGATTGAATGTGCTTCATGTGAAATATTGACTTCTGTTTTGGTCATTTGACTTGCCTTTGGCCCTAGTCTTTGTACTAGTGGTTTGTACTCACCAATTGTGTTTTGTGTTTCAGGTATTTAGCACTAATGGTTGGTTTGGTCTCATTACTTGAGATGCCATTTGCTTTGATCACTAACTCTTGTTGTGTTGTAGTTCCATTGATGTGATGAACTCACTTGAGTGCTTTCACATATGATTTACATTGTGTATAATTGTTGGATGATTCCACCGTTGTCTGTTTGGTTTTCTGAATGCATTATTAACTATTTGGCTTTTGTACAGGTACATTAGTCGCTTTTAGCTCTTGCTTGAGCTTTGCTTTGGTTTGTGGTTGATATACCACTTAGGTAACCACTCTTTTACTCCATGTAGTCTGGAAGTCCTGTCGCCTTTTTGGCAGGCATTTGACTGAAGTCCTCCTTAAGAGGCAATGATTGTGATTGTTTACATTTGTGCTAAAGACCTCCAAGTGAGGCATGTTACTTGATAAGTCCTCCTAAGTGAAGAGGCAATTGACAGATAGAAGGGATTAGCAATCAATCCCCTGTTATTCCGTGAGTCTTT
This sequence comes from Lathyrus oleraceus, assembly GCF_024323335.1. Taxonomy (NCBI): domain Eukaryota; kingdom Viridiplantae; phylum Streptophyta; class Magnoliopsida; order Fabales; family Fabaceae; genus Lathyrus; species Lathyrus oleraceus. The sequence goes on from NW_026112880.1 coordinate 12,654, forward strand.
CATTATGCTCGCACTACGTGCTGATGCTCTTGAATAAACACCCAAGATTTTGTATGGAGTCAGTCAAGTGGAATAGGGTCCCTCATTCTGGATCCCCACACTTTCTTTATCATAAGCTCACCCAGGCCAGGGTTAAGAGCATGAAGTCTCATCCTCATTTCCTTCCATCAGCTTCACCCTAACTCTCAATGTTAGTGGTTAAGAGCTTCAGAACACCCTTACAGTTTTGGCTTGTTTGTCGAGGTTGATATGACCGGATTCCAACGAAACTTTAAATTGGAAAAGAAGGACATTATTCATGGAGCACATAACTTAGTCTGCCCTATCTACTTCAATGACTATGAAGACGAATCACATTTATTCTTAACCTGCAGAATAATCTTGAAGGTATGGGAAAAAGTATATGCTTTGTTGGGTTTTCTTTTTGATTTCGAAGAGACTTCTTTCCCTTCCCGCATGTTGCCCTTTTGTCTATTAGGTTTTGTGGTTTTGTCGGATTTCCATTTTTTTATGGGCAAGCTCTTAGATAACATGGACATTGTTATGTGTATTAAACAGATTTATTCGGAGGGATACCAAGATACGTTTAAGTATTCTATGACATACTTGTGGGAGAATGGGAATCTAATTTGGAACCCTATTTTGTTTCATAGTTGTTTTGTCTAGTGTATTTCACTTTGATTTCCTTTATACTCAAGATTGAGTAGCCTTAATACTCATTCTTATTGAATTTACTTATAAAAGAAACTTTATTCAATTTAGACATTTATCTTTGTTTTTGTGACCTGATGTGCAGTGAATTTTTTTTCCTACAATCTTCACAACTTGGCACCAAAGTCTATAATCGACTACTATTCAAATAAATCTTCTGTGCTGAAAAAATTACTCATTTTTTTAAAATATTCATAAATATTGTGATGTAAGACTCGATGGGATTTTATTAGAGCCTTACACAATAAGTATAAAGAGAAAAGTATAAGTTAGATGTTAATTGTAATTCTAAACTTAGTACTATTTGATATTGGTAATGAATAAATCATGATTCTTTAGTTAAAAAGAAAATAATATATTTTTAATTTCTATTGACGACATTACTTAGCGCTTAATAATACAACACTTTCATTATGGTATTATGTATGAAAGATAAAGTTGTATAAAAAGAATTTTATGTTACCTTAATTCTATCATGAAAGACCGGTATTCTTTTGGCATTTTGGTTCTCATTGTTTGTATTATTTCACTTTTAGTGAAATATCACTCGACGAAGAAAATATATATACCTAACTTATCCTTATTAAATTTATATGGCTTCTATCTTTCTGTTTTTCACAAATATATTTTATCCATAATGCAAACTTATATTATATATACGGGCAATACTAGAAACAATGAAACATCTTTATTGCTTCACTACAAAAATCTGCTTCAACAAGTTACAAAAAGATATATATTTATATTGAATTCTTAGATGAAAAGATTATATTTTTGTATCAGAATTTTTAGATTCAAGTGTAACATATTTAAAAACTAAAATCATCTTCTATGACTTGCCATGTATTATACCTACAAGTAACCTTAAAATATGATCTTTATTTTACCCTTTTAGCTAAGGATTTATATTTATTTTTTTAGAACTATGCTTAGAATTACCTATGACAACATTTCCTCTCACCCTATATATATATATTGCATTTCACCCTCTCCCCTTCCATATACTAAACCGTTCTTCTCATTCCCTCTCCTCCTCCATATACTAAACCCTCCTTCTAATTCCTTACATTAAATTTTATCATGAAGGGCAGGTCTTCTATTATCATTTTCATTCTTATTGTTTGTCTTATTTCACTTCTAGTGAAATATCGTTCATCTTTTTCCGAAGAAAAGGTAAATATACCTAACTTATCCTTTATATGTAATTTATATGGCTTCTATCTTTCTGTTTTTAACAAATATATCCTATCAATAATACAGACTTATATTATATATACTGGCAATACTAGAAATAATGAAATATCTTTATTGCATCAATACAAAAAGGTATATATTTATATTGAGTTCAACATTATATTTTTGTATCAAAATTTTTAAATTAAAGTGTAACAAATTTAAAAACTAAAGTCATCTTCTATGACTTGCCATGTATTATATCTACAAATAACCTATTTATTTTACCCTTTTAACTAAGGATTTATATTTATTTTTTTATCTACTATTGAAATTTTAATTTCCATGTAAATTATTTAATATTTTAAATTTCTGCATATTTAAATTTGGTTATTTGAAGCACACTGAGATGGGTGTTGTGTTTGAATATTCCTTTCTATATATAGAAACACAATAACAAAAGCTTGACTTTTCCTTAAGTTAGTCTCTTTCTCGTACAATAATGCAGTGCATAAAGGAAAAGTCATATGAGTCACGTAAACTACTTTTTTTTTAATTAAGATTAAAAAAATATATCACCAACAAAGCTTATTAATTAAAATTATGGGCAGTTGCAGTCATATTTGCAGGAACATAATAACCATTGGATTTAAGACGCAATCATTTATATTCTAAAACTATCTTTTATTCATTTAATTATTTGTTATATTTTTCTGTTATGAATTAATTAAATATTATTTATAATGCAATATTTTACAAAAATTAAGTTAATACAAATTTTATAAAAAATAATTATTGATTAGTATATTCAAATTTCAAACAAAATTCTATTAGGATTCAAAATTATATATTAATTTTTAAAATAAACAATATTTTGTTTGAATAACAATTAAACTTTTTTCAATAAAAAATATGTATTGTGTTTGACCATATATGGACACATACTAGTATCTTATTCACATGTGACTATATATATATATATATATATATATATATATATATATATATATATATATATATATATATATATATATATATATATATATATATATATATATATATATATATATATATATATATATATATATATAAATATATATATATATATATATATATATATATATAAATGTGACATAATGTCTTTGGTGTCCTAATTTTATAAAAATTCATTTTAGATAAATATAAAATAAATAATAAAATCTTGTATAGAAAAATTAAAAAAATTGAGAAGACTACTTTAGTAAAAAAATATTAAATAAAAATTATATTGATCAATAATTTATGTTTCATACAAATTACTGGTTATGGGTAAATATATAATGAAAAATAAATATATTATAAATATATAATATTTACCAATTACATTTTAGATAAATCTTAAACAAATAATAAAAAATGAGAAAAAAAAAATAAGAAAATCGGGAAGAACATTTTAGTAAAAAGATATTAAAAAAATAGGATAGCTATGGCAACATTTCCTCTCCCCCTCTATATATATGTATTTCACCCTCTCCCCCTCCATATACTAAACCCTCCTTCTATTTCTATCCATTAAAGTATATCATGAAGGGAAGGTCTTCTATTATCATTTTTGTTCTCATTGTTTCTCTAATTTCACTTCTAGTGAAATATCATTCATATTCATATTTTTCCGAAGAAAAGGTAAATATATCTAACCTATCCTTATTGAATTTACTATCTTTCTGTTTTTAACAAATATATCCTATCAATAATGCAGACTTATATTATATATACTGGCAATACTAGAAACAATGAAACATTTTTATTGCTTCAGTATAAAAATCTGCTTCAACAAGTTACAAAAAGGTATATATTTATATTGAATTCAACATTATATTTTTGTATAAGAATTTTTAAATTCAAGTACAAATTTAAAAACTAAAGTCATATTCTATGACTTGCCATGTATTATATCTACGAATAACCTTAAAATATGCTATTTATTTTACCCTTTTAGCTAAGGATTTATATTTATTTTTTTATCTACTATTGAAATTTTAATTTCCAAGTAAAATGATTTAATATTTTGAATTTCTGCATATTTAAATTTATTTATTTGAAGCACACTTAGATGGGTGTTGTATTAATATTGTTCTCTTGTATGGATTTCTTAAATTCTAACATATAATTTAATTTTTTACATTATTCTTTTAAAGTTTTTCTTTTAGACATGGTTGTATAATTAATTTTAAAGTTTACAAGACATATTTCATTTCTTTTACCTAATCTTAGGCATTTATGTAACGACTAAACTATCTACAAAGGACACAAATTGGTCACAAAAAATATTGTTATATCGTGTCAATAAAAAATGTATAGAAATGTTAATAATTACTTTATTTATTATATCAATATTTATGTTTGAATTTCAGCGGTGAAGAGCCAAAAACTATACTTCAATACTACAAGAAGAGTTTTAGCCGTTTTGTAGCCAACCTTACAAAAGAAGAAGCCAATAAAATGGCAGGTGTGTGAAATTTTTTCTTTCTATTGAAACAAAAATGCTAATATAAGTTTATTATATATAATAAGACTTTAGACAAAACTATTTAGAGGAATTGATGTGTCCTTTGATTCTTAAAGAAGTCACACTAATTAAATGTCAATTCACCCTAGTTTTCTCTGAATGTAGAATGCAAGCACCGATTATATTTTTAGTTCTCTATGACTTTGAATTGTTTTTTTTAAACATGGATAATTTAAAATATATAGGAAAAATTGAATATAAAAGAAATAAAGTTGAGGAAAAAAGAATTCTTATATGATGTATAATTTAGAATGAATAAAAAAATGGCTCGGGATCTACTTAGCTAGTGAGAGAAAGAAATAAGTGGTTGCGTTGAGACATGAAAATTAAAAAGTATGTTGCATATTTGTCATCCGGCTAGACACATTTTCCAAACATTTCAGTTAGAGTACTTTTATCTTATATATCCTGATGGTTGAACTTGTGTCAATGTTTGATCCAATACTTTATCATTATAAATAACTCATTGTCAAACCTTGAATAGTCACAATTTAGAAGCAAACCTAAATGAAATGAAAAATAGTAGGTTTATCAACAAATAATAGAAGATATTTTTTTTATAAATAAGATGGAAGAAATATTAAAGGAGTACAAAAGATATTCGACCCATTAGTACATTAAACAAAAACATTCTATAAAATTAACTAAAAATAAAACACACAGTTTTATCTTTCAAACCATCCTGAAAATATTTCGTCCATTTTTAAAATACACCACCCGCCATAATGGAATTGGCGCGCGCACGCACGCACTTTCCTGTTTTCACACACTTCTCTTAATACCTCATATATATTGTTATCTAATACTACTATTTTTTTCATTTTACAAGCTAAATCATTGAGTTTATTTTGAAGATTGATGTTTGAAATTTTAACTTTTGAAATACTATAACAATTGGTTAAAATAGATGCTATATTTTCAACTATTTGTTTCTTTTTATTTTGGATAATTGATATCCCTTATCAAAAATAAATTATATTTTTTGTAATCATATTACAAATTTATAATTGAAATTTTTTCATATAATTATTTTTTATTATACATTCTCCATTTAGAATAAATGTGTTTTTTTACCGATATATCTCAATATATTATTTCTACAATACCAAAATAAATTTATCCGTGCGGGAACATGTGTATTTTACTAGTTTTGCTTATAAAAAATTTAACATTTAACTCACTAATTTAAATTTTGTGAGTTCTAACATTTTAATTTAGAAGTCGAATAACATTTACAACTAGAATGATATAAATATATTGTTAATTTTATTTTTACTTTAACAAAAAGTATACTATTTATTCTATAATAATATAAAAGTGCATAATTAAAATTACATAAAATATGTAACTTAAATTCTCTTTCCAAGCCAACGAAATCTCATCATCTCGAGTAACGAGAGAGTATCTCTTTGTATCGGCAAGAAGACACACAACTCCTTCAAGTTCTGCATCACAATAATTCATAGTTAACAATATTATAAATATTTAAAAAATGATGAGTACTTTTTCAATAGAAAAAATTAAAGTGTAAAGAGACCCACCATTCTTTTTGATTCTTTTCTGGTCAGCTTTACGACAAATCCATTCAAAATCTTCGAGTGATAGTCGATAACAAACTCTACTGCCGAGTCTAAAATTGTAGGAAAAAAAATAAGTTAAAAAGTCTTCAAATTTTTGTGTTGGGTAAATAAGAATTTACCGTAACAATTAAGCCACCTATTAGCAGCTTGATGTATCAATTCAATGTATTGACGCATTATATTTTCGAAATAAGGTCCAGTTATGACAATATAAATCTGCATTTTTAATTCAATAGGTTTATGATAAAGATAAAAAATTATACTTTTTTCAACTAAATTAAACTATTAAAAACATAAATATGAAAAACTGATAACAACTTCTCTTTAGGTGTTTTTGTTGACATGGTGAATAACATTTAATCAAAAGCATCGTATGTAGCATAAGACTAAGGAGGTACAAAAGGATACGAACCATTATGCCCTTAATTGTAAAGCTAATACTGACAACAACAAATGTTAAAGTGGAAAATTTTAATTAATTCACACAACCATAAATAACATTCTTCTATCTCATATTCACTATCACTATCACATTAAATTTTTTTTTTCATAATTAAGAAAATGTATTGTAAAATTTATTTTCACATTTTGTCAACAAATATTATAACGGTTATGTAGGCCACTTAAAGAAAAAAGAAAAGAGAAAGAGAGATGGTACATGGTTGGATGGACGGTTGTTGTTGGTGCAAGCACGATAGATAGAAAATTTATCACCAAGGTCAAATTAGGAGACAATACAACATATGAGGTAAATCTATTTACCTCATATGTTGTATTGTCATGCTATAGTGTATGAATTTACCTCATATGTTGTATTGTCTCCTAATTTGACCTTGGTGATAAATTTTCTATCTATCGTGCTTGCACTAATAATAATTGTCCATGGTGCAAGATTATGTAAGGATGCAGGGTGTGGACCTAAGTTCCCTCCTGCCACTACCGTAAGCACTCCATCACGCATTGCATGGAATGCTCCAATAGAAATTGCATCCTTATAATGATTATTGTTGTCTGCTGAATCATATCCAAGTGATACTGATAATATATCAACCCCATCAAGAATTGCATCATCAAATGCGGCAAGAATACTTTCATCAAAGCACCCAGTTGACCAGCATACTTTGTATACAGCAATGCGTGCAGACGGGACTACACCTCTTGTCGTTCCTTGTGCAAGTCCTAGCATGCTTGCCATGATAACTGGGTTCCCGGCTGCGGTTGATGATGTATGAGTTCCATGTCCCTTTGAATCTCTTGGAGATTCAAAATCTACTTGGCTCAAGGGTTCATTAGAACTAGATAAATAATACTTGGCTCCAATGATTTTTCTACAAAAACATGTTAACTTATATTAATATTTTTATTTGTTTGATTGTGTTTCATCTCTATATAATAAGGTACTATAAATCATATTGAAATACCAATTTGTGATATTGCTTGTGGGTGAAGATGAAGATGTTTAAAGTTTAATTTCCTGATGATATAAAGGAAGCTTTTTTTATCAACAATAACATAAGGAAGTCAAATACCTATTGCAAGAAAAATTTGAAGCAATACAACTGCCATTCCATTTGGTCGGTAGAGGACCGAAACCTTCATCATTGAAACTAGAAGATTCCGGCCAAATTCCAGTAACAATAACCCCCACAATAATATCACTTTCATAATTTTCTCTTTCAGCATATTGTGTTAGACCAATAAAGTCCCATGACTTGGTGGTAAGGATGTGCCTCTTTTGATTAAGTAAAACAGACACCACTCCTTCGAGCCCTACATTACAAATTTATAATGGTTAATAAATTTTTAAACATTCAAAATGGTGTCAACTAATGTTTTAATAGAAAGAAAAAAAAATCACATACCAGCCATTTTGTTGGCTTCTTCAATGGATTGTCAATAGTGATATGTGTAACTATTTACGGTAATCATTTTGAAGAGAAGTGGAAGTTCAAAGATCCCCAACTTTAAAAAATATAGAGCTTAGTTATTCTTTTCAACAGAACATTAAAGAAATCTAAAAATTTCAATTTGTATTAGTATTAAATAAATTGTGTAGTTCGATTAAATTTATAAAATCTCCCATGCATGTATAAAAAAGAAAAATGTATGCTTTTATCAAAATAAAAATTAATTTTATTAAATAGGGAGATCAAATTTAACAACTAAATGTAATGATCCTAGCTTGCTACCATTATTCATTAGTTATACTAGCTTGTTACTATTTTAACCCAATTTTATGGAAACAAGCAAACTACCTGATTGAACACTACAGACCAACATACTATCATAGGTTCAGAGGGGGTGCCATGATTATTGTAGATAGTATCTAAAGTATAAATGTATAGTCATGTGCGGAGATAATATACACCGAAGATGAGTATGGAGCTAGACTTTTTATTCATAATGGAGCTAGACTTTTTTGTATGTTTATTGGCACATCTCACTAAAGAACATGACTTAATTTTTATTCTTTATATGACTAAAGGACAATTTACTTTTGTTCTTTTCAATTTACTTTTGTTCTTTTCAATGTCTCTTGATTTTCTGTGTGGCAATTTACTTTAATTTTTATTCTTTATATGACTAAAGGACAATTTACTTTTGTTCTTTTCAATTTACTTTTCCTTAAGACTAAGGGCTCGTTTGATTGAGTTTTGATTTTCTATTTTTAAAAATGATTTTATAAATCAATTTTAAAAAATTGTTTTTAAAAAAATTAAGGGAATAAAATCTGTTTCTTAGTTCCGTTTTTAAAAATCGTTTTAAAAATTAAAAACTTAAAAACTTGTTTGGAGAAATTGTTTTTGGTTTCTAATTTTTTTTAAAAATGAATATCTTAAAGATCTTAAAATCTAATCTTTTAAGTTTTATAGTAAAATAACTCTAATACAAATCAAAGCTATATATAATTTTATCAATCGGATAAGATAAGTTAATAAACAATCTAAATATTTATGATTTTCTATTTTAATATTTTATTAATCATTTGAATATATATATATATATATATATATATATATATATATATATATATATATATATATATATATATATATAGATAGATAGATAGATAGATATACTCGTTAAAAATTAAATGGCTCTATCTTAGCAAAACTCATATATAATATATTTATTTATAATTAATTTAATTTTTTTATAACATTCAGATCAATGTTATTTAATTTATTTTAGAATCTACAGTTATTTTTAAAATAAATAGAATATCAAAATAAAAATTAAAGTACTAAAGTATTTGGTATTTAATATAACAGAGCAACATGGAACCAATAAAAATTAAGGGATCTAAAAGAAAATTTAAATATAATTAAGACTTTAAATAAATAATGTCAAATAAAAGATATAATAGTTTTCATGAGTCATCAAATATGGACTATATTAAAAAAGATAAACTTTACCAATTTAAATATATTTTTATAAATTTTAGTTTTGATTAAAAATAATCAATTGAGAGAGTTCTATATTAAAGTGGATTTTTTTCTAAGATTAAAAATGGATAAAACGTATGATACAGTAAAAAAACTCACAAATATGTTAAAACAAAATTAGAAAAATACAGAATATTGTTATTATAATGCAGTATTAAAAAAATTCACAAAGTTGCAAAAATAAAATAAAAAATAAAAAGTTTAACATATTTACAGTAATGCCATTAATAAAAATTAGAATATTTTTTGAAACACCAAATAGGAAAGAAAAACATCTAAAAGATGTTTTCACTTTTTAGTTTTTAAAAACAGAATACTAAAATTAATTTTGAAAACTCTATGATAGAAAAGTATTATCAAACAAATTTTTAGTTTTATAATTTTTGAGAACTAAAATACAGTTTTTGAAAATCAATTCAAACAGGCCCTAAGTCTCTTGATTTTCTGTGTGGCAATTTACTTGGATATTTATCTGACTAATTATGGTTTACAAACCATCCAACTTTTTTTGACAAATTGTTAAGTCATGTTGGTAAGTTGTATATTTCCAATTATTATGTTTGCTGATAGGTGTTAATGAACAACACCTAATTAATGTGTTCTTTTAGGATGACGTACGTTTCATACTTGTTAGTGTTATTTGAGTTCCATTTGGTAGATACTATTTTTTTATTATTAGATTATCTTTTAATAGAAAATAACTGTTTTTCATTATCTCTAAATACTATATTTTTATTTAAACAGGGGCCTATAATCAATAAAGTCAGAAATTTTAGTTTGTGGAAGCAAAATTTTATGTAAATTTATACTATAAAAAATATAAGGCTCTTTATCTTTAATTAAAAACTACATTCGCATTTTTTTTTCATTTAAAATTATAAATTATAGAAAATTTTAAATACATTAGTCCTTATTTTTATAAATATATGTTTTATTAAAATTATAAATTTATTTTGAAAAATAAAAGGTCAAATAAATATATTTATAACTATTGTTGGTGCACAAGATGAACAAGCTGAAGATAGAAGAAGAGAGACTTGAAATAACAAACTTCCACTAGTCTTCAAAATGATTACCTTAAATAGTTACGCATGTCACTATTGACAACTACACTTGTTTATATACACAAACAATATATCCACGTAGGCAAAATGTTAACCTAAACTAGCTAGGTTAAGATTAACAAAACTAATACTACTGCTACTTAATATGAATTACTTTTAACATTATCCCTTAATTCATATTAAACTAATCAAAACTAACAACACCAATTTAATCCCTCAAGTAGAGAAATTGATTAGTCTCGTTCGCTTTTGTCAGAACATATGTCAGTTGCTTCTCATAAAATGATATTTAGTCTCAATATGCTTGCTTCTCCCATGCAGCACTAGGTTCTTGGCAAGAATGATTGCAGACTTGTTATCAATCATCAACTTCAGAGGCTTGTCTACTTTGATCTTCAGATCCTGCAATAAATTCAGAAGTCAAACAGCTTGACATGCAGCCACAATACCTGCAATGTATTTAGCTTCACAAGTTGACAAAGCAATAACTGATTTCTTCTTGGAACACCAAGAAATAGGACCTCTCAGATACTTACACAAATATCCATAAGTACTTCTTCTATCAACTTTGTCTCCATACCAAACAGAGTCTGAGTAACACATCTGTTGTGAATTAGCCTTTTCGCCATAAGGGAACAAAATTCCATACTTCAGAGTCCCCTTAATATACCTTAGAATCATAACAGGATCTTGGTAATGAGATCACTTTGGTTTACTCATGAACCTACTAATAATTCCAACTTGTGATTTGTTTCTGAAGGTTATATCGCAATCTTACAATGAAGCAGCTCAAATCTCTTTAGAATCTCAAATTCATACTTCAGCTGATGCAAAATTATACCTTTCTCATATTACACAATCTTTATCCCCTAGAAAATATGTCATATTTTCTAGATCAGTTATCTCAAACTCATTCATCAACACCTTCCTTAACTTCATTATCTCTTTTGAACAGCTTCTTGTCAGCAATATATCATCAACATAGAGACACACCAAAATCATATTGCCTTCAGAAGTATGCTAAACATAAATGCCATATTCCATCTCACACTTTCTGAATCATTGGAGCTTGAAAAATGAATCAATTTTCAGATTCCAGGTTCTAGGAGCTTGTTTCAGTCCATACAACATTTTATGTAACATGTACACCAGCCCTTCCTGATTCTTTTTCACAAATCCAAGAGGTTGTGACATGTATACTTCTTCTTGCAATGGACCGTTCAGAAACATAGATTTCACATCTAAATTCATCAGAGGCAAATTTTTGTTAGCAACTATCGCAATCACCAGTCCACTTGTCTCATGTCTCGCTACAGGAGAAAACACCTCAAAGTAGTCTAACTCAAGTTTCTATAGAAAACCTTTTGCCACTAACCTTGCTTTATGTTTTCCAATTGATTCATCTGGCTTCAGCTCACCTTGAAAACCCATCTGGCATTGATGGCTTTCTTGTCCTTTGGAAGCTTAGTCAACTCCCAAGTCTTGTTTCTTTCTATAGCTTCAAGTTCTTCTTTCATGGCCTTCAACCATACCTTCTTCTTGAGCGCTTCTTTAACACTAACTGGTTCAGATTCTACTAACATGGTGTAAGACCCCAATTTTGACCCTAAGATCCCTCATGCAATCTCATCATATGCATTAGCCTTGGGATCATACCTTGGCATCCTCCTTACCCCTTTTTCATTGGGTTTGTTTTGGGAGATATCACCAAGCACCATTTGATTGTATCATACTTTTATATTATCATCTTTACTAACCAAAATACTAAAAATATGTCTTTGCATTTGCCTAACTCTTTTGTAGGTATGGCATGATCACCATTGATCTATCAAGTTCACATATAGGGTTTAAGACCCTCATTTCCAAGAGCTCAACCAAGTAATGATCCACAATGGTTCTAGGCATCATATAAGAGTCCCCATGATCTCTACATGTTATTTTGATCAAGCATTCTTCAAGAGTTTGGAGTTGGTTTGCCTTGGAAACCCTAGTTCATCTGGGTATCTTGAGTAACTTCTTCACCCTAGATCCTATCTCCTATAATTTTCATCATATGAAAATGATTCCAAGAGAAACGTTATTCTAAATGACATTCCAAATAACTTTCATGTTTAGGTCTAGGGCTAATTTTGCTTGTAAAATCATTTTCTATGTTGAAACACTATAGGTCATTTTGTCTAAACCCTAATTTGAAAGTCAACTTTCCAAGGCAATAACTTGCTCAATTTTTATGATATGAAATATTTCCAAGTTTCACAATCAAATTAAATATGTCTACTTTAATTTTTATGTTGGGAGTGAGAGCTAAATCAACATTTATGAGCATGTGATATGAGGATACATTATATGTCATTTTGGACCAATTCCATTGAACAAGTGATTTTCCTCAACTTCAAAAATTCATAAATCACTCATCCTAAATCCAAATGATGTCAAATTGGTGACCATTTTTATGGTTTTTGAAAGGCCTACAACTTTTATGAAAACACTTTTATCATTTGGAGCTCACATAAGAAGTTAAGCAAGGTGGAATAATTGAATATGTGGCTTGACACTTAGAAAATATTTTGACATGTTAAAAGTTCCAAACTTCCACCTCAAGTTGTTCCTCTTGATCTAAGATTTCCAAAGAGTCCTAATTCATTTATTTTGGAAAAAGTTTGATAGCGTTGCGCATGGCTTAAACAGGCTTGTATTAGTTGGCAAGATTCATGCTTCCAATGTTCAAACAACTTTGCCTTGCCATTCAAGCCTCATGCAGACCTTATTTCTGTTGATTGTGGACCTAAATGGATTGCTTCATGGGCCTGCACACGCCCATGCAAGCATGTGCGTTGCATTACCAAATTTGGAGAATTTTCAAGTATGCAAATAACACTACTCATTGCTATAAATAGACGTCCAATGCCTCAATTCAAAGGACCTTGCGCACCATCTTTGCCCCCAATTTTCCAAACCCTCTCAATTCAAAGGAAAACCTGAGAAATTTCAACTGAAATTTGAGTTTGAATCTCACTGTTTGGAGATTCAAAAACTCCAGGATCCAAAGCTTTGAATTACTCTTAAGCCACTTCCACAAGCTCCATAAGCAAGATCAAGCACTAATTGAAGCAAGAGAGATCCATTTCTGCACAGCATTGAAGGTATTTTTCCAGATTTTTCTTCTCTTAGATTCTCTCTCAATTCTCATCAATTCTCTTGGATCTTTGGTTGTCTGAAGTCCTACTAATGTAGGCAAGAAGATTGAGTTGCTTTGAGGTCAAATCGAAGCAACTCAGTTGACACACCTCAAAATTCAACTCCACGTATCTCTATATATATTTGGAGTTAGTTAAAATTGAGGTGATATTCGTGATTTACGCCATTTTATCTTTAAGGATCATCTACTCTTTTTTCATTTATGATATGGTGATGATTGAACCAGTCCGGCCAGGATTATCAGAGAAGATGACCGGCCTTTGGCTCCGGCGATGCGCTGGAAGTGTTCGGAGCCATTAAATGAGTTTGAAATGTTTTAATCAGGAGCGTACATTGTGATTACCAGGCGTATTGACATTTGACTCTAGCGTACTGTAGCACCTCAAATTTGCACCCTACCTTTTGTACATTCATTTCATATTAGGTCATTAACATAACATGGTCCACTGCATAACATTGCATTGTCCATTTGCCCATGTGCAAGCCCACTGACAAATTAGGTCAAACTGGTCAGGAGATCAGGTCAAACAAGCAAGCATGTGCTATTTTCATTGGGACAAAGCCCTAGGATTGATTTATCAAGTTCATATGGTCTAAGGATCATTTTGAAGTGGTTTGGCCCAAGATTGGAGGCTCAGAAGTCATCAGTCAAGCTGAATTTCTTCAGAAAACCTAGAAAGTCAATTGTGGTCAACCATGGTCAACTGTGCCTGATTTCATGGATTGGAAGGTGTGAGATGGTTTGAAAGGCCCCATTCATGTCCATATAAGTCTCATTTGACATATCAAAGACCAAGGTTGAAGAATTGGAGGTCAGACAAGAAGTTTCCTAAAATGGCAGGTGACCTGTAATTTAAGCTGCCCAAAATGGAAACTTTTTCTCCTCAAAATAACTTCATCATACAAGCTTAAAATGGAATTTTGTCCAACATGAAAGTTGAAGATCTTGATCTCACCATTCCAAAAAGTCCAAGAACTTGAAATTCCCATGTGTGGTTAGCAAGATATGGACCAATCATTTTCAGAAAATGCCCGAAATCAAAGTGCCATAACTTTCACCTGGAGTGGCCAAATTGGATGGTTTTTCTTTGAGCAAATCACATTTAATGTGTACTTTCATAATCCATCACCACATTTTGCCAAAAGCATTCACACAAAAAGGTCAATTTTCAAGTGCACTAATTAAAATCCAAGGGCAAAATGGTCCAATTTGAGAAATATTTGGAATTTTGAAATGAGGCTTTTTGTAACATTTTCTAAATATCATTTGTGACTTGTTTGAACAAAATTTGGACAGAAAATGAGCTGCATTAAGGAAGGGCATTTTGGCCACACACTTGAAAAATTGCACATTACACTAATTCTCCAATTTTGCTAATCTTAATTAATTTTGGATTAGGGAGAGGTATAAATAGATAATTGTAACTGTAATCATTAATCATTAATCATTCTGCAAGATCCAAACAGAAAATCACAAAAAACTCTCTCAATTCTCTCACTTTTTCACACATTGCTTTCACTTTTTTTTCCAAATTCATCAATAATTCATCAATTTTCTTGCAAATTCGTGGTGTAGTTCTCATTTGCAGGTGTTAATCAAGAGCTGTTTGCATCAATTGGAACTCAAAACCATCAAAAACTCCAACTGTGCAAGATCGTTCATCAATGGCAAATCAAGAATTCGAGCACCTGGAGTATTGTTGAGCTACCAAAGTTGTACCAATCATCTTCCTAATCAACATACTTCACCTGTTTTCGAGAATTGAAGCGAAACAAGCACAAATTCCGCGACTGCATACTTACAAGGTTGGATTTCGAATCTAACCGTTTGCCAAATTGAGATAGGGCATTTGTAGATCTTTCATTGTAGAGTAGCATAGAGCTTGTATCATGCGTTTTCATCAATTATTGAGAGAGATATCTTAGATTAAAGTTTAGATGCACAAACTTCTTTCGTTCGATTCGCTTTGTACACGAGTTTCTGGACAATTTCGTTTGCATATCTGGAACGTACGTACTTAGACCTTTCTATCCATATAAAATTTGTGCGTTTTCGTTGAGATTTGATCGAAACCGTAGCTGGGACTCAAGAACATGAACCGCGAGGAAGAAACGTAAATTTTCTGGAAATAATCTGTGTCCAATCCGTTTCAGCGCTGGCTTAATTCAATTTTCCTGTTTCCCGCCTCTGTGAGCGAATGAGACGCTGCCAGCAAATTAATGCCATACGCCGTCGTTTAGGCTTGGCTAGTGATAATTACGTTACTGCCATTACAGACCAAATTAATTCACATAAACTTAAATAATTATTCAATAAATATTACAAAACTTCTAAAATTCACATAAAATCCATTTTAAGTCCAAAATTAGTGAGACTTTTTTTGTTAGATTCATAATTTTGTCTAGAATTTTATAGGTATGATAACTCAAGTTGTGCCTGGTAGAATTTTTTATTGGCTTATTGATTTTTGACATGTGTGCAATATTCATGTGTTTTACCATTTTAATCACCAAATAATCATGCTAACTCCAAATTAATTGAAATTTCATATGATGATTCTTGACTCATTCCTGTAATTTTTGGTGTATGATTTGTAATTTTTGGATCTCTGGATTGATAGATATGATTTATTCAATTTGAGTGTGACAATATGTGTCACACTATGATATGCCAAATTCATGATTTATTTTCCATGCTTCCCTTAGGCCTATGACTCTGATTTTTTGCATGAGATACCTTTTATATGTTAGCTTTCAACATGAGTTTTTGTGGATTTAATTGATCCATTTTCAATTTGATTGATATTTTTGATTGCTGTTTAGCATTTTTAGGACTTTGTTTGTGTGACAAATTTACATGTGTTGCCAAATCCTCATGCTTTACCCTATGAATATGAAATTTGGTGGAGTGCTTCCTAACATGTATAGATTCCATTTGGCTTTGGTCCCATTCATTTCCCATTTGATCTCACTGTTTTACAATTTATTGAAGTTGACATGTGATTTGTGATCTAATTTGGTTGTGTTTTTGCATGTCTTAACTTTCTGATTTTCATTATCCTACTTCCTTTTGTCCAAATGGCATGAAAATTGATATGTAGCTCATCGAGTGTGTTCTGTTTAGGCATAAATTTTTGTGAGATTTATTGAGCTGTTGTGGTTTGGGTTTAATCGAAATCATTCTGTTTGTGTATATGTAGTTCATAATTGCCTAGCTTGACTTAATTTGTACATAAAATGAAATTGGTGTATAGTTTGGATGTGAGACCAATTGGATGCTCTTGGTATGTGATTTATCTTGACATTGATCATGTTTGGCTAGATGTTTTAAAGTTTTCCCTCCTTTGGACCCTAGGCTTGTCCTAGCGGTCTTATATCTCACATTTGAGTTTGACTTTGACTTTTCAGGTTAAAAAGCTAATACCTTAAGGAGGTTGACATACTTGTTTGAGTTGTTTCACTTGACTATTGTGGACTAATTTGTTTGTTTTGTAGGATGCTTGGTTCCTTTGAGCTTTACACCTTGCTTTGTTTAGATTGTGCAGTTTAATTGTTGACTTTGCTGTTTACTATTGGTTTGTCTGTATACTGATCATATTAGATTGATTTCAGGTACCATAGTTGCTTACAGTTCCTTGAGAACTTTGCATTGCTTTGCTTGATAGCATTTGCATTGAGGTAGACTCTCTTTACTCCATGTAGTCTGGAAGACCTGGCTTGTTACTTAGCCAGGCACCTGTCTGAAGTCCTCCTTAAGAGGCGATGTTTGTGTTTGTTTACTTTTGTCCCAAGCAGGAAAAGTCCTTGATTAAGGCAATTGGCGGATAAAAGAGATAAGCAATCTATCTCCCGCTCTTCTGTTGAGTCGTCCCTCTGCTCACACCACTGTGTTGACGCATTGGGACACAAACCCAAGATCTTGTACAGTGTACAATCGAGTCAGTGTCTTGAGTATAGAAGGGTTCCCACATTCTGAACCCATGCTCCTTTGTCTGAAGCTCTCCCTGACCAGGGATAAGAGCTGTGAAGTCTAATCTTCACTCTCCTTTCATCTGTTTCACCTTAGCCCCTCAATGGCAAGGTTAAGAGCACCCTTAACCCTGTACAGATGACTTGCTCTTGCAGTCTTACCCTTTGATTGAGCCCCAATTATGTATATATAGCGTGTGCTGCTTGTGAATGCTTGATTTACTGCTTGTGTTGAATAGGATAGGCTTGCTTCCTGTGCAAGTTAGCTAGAAACCTTAACTTAGGGACGATTTTGCATGACAACATCTAGGCTCGAGTCGTAGTCTCCCTAGTGTTGTGTCTCCCTCTGTTATCTGGTTAGGCTAGTCCTGTGTCCCTTCGTAGGGGAACTACGTCGCCCTGATCCTCATACCAGATGAGGTACGTAGGCAGGAGATGAGCAGATCTCTCCGGGCGCCTGTGTCTTTGTTTTGTCTTGCGTGTGTTAGGAGATGGATGTAAGCCCAGCGATTGGCATTCCACATCCTGTGTCTTGTTGTGTGCTTGGAAGCTGATGTAAGTCCATCGAGTGGCATTCGGGTTCCAGTGTGCGTGTGTTTGGTTCGGATGCTGATGTAAGTCCAGTGATTGGCATTCAGGCTCCACGTTTTCCTTTGCCTGTGTTTGTTTGTGCGTGTTAGCCGAGCTACGGATGCTCTGATTCTCCTTCGTCCAAAGGAGATACGTATGCATAAGATGCGATATCTTAGCGAGCATGTGTCGTTTCCCCAGTCCGAACTACTTAGACTCTGATGTCTATGCTTGATAGACTAAGTAGGCCCAGGATGCGGTATCCTGCCGAGTCAGTCTTGTTGTTTTCTTGTGTCTCTTCCAGCCAGTGTGTGTGTGTGTGAGCAGTGTTTTAGCAACCATTTTCCTTTCTATTGTGCGTGGATCCCGTCGAGTACGACGGATGCGTAGGGGTGCTAATACCTTCCCTTCGCATAACCGACTCCCGATCCCATTCTCTTTGGTCGCGAGACCACGCTTTTTCCAGGTTTACTCTGAGCGTTTCCTTTCCCTCTTTTGGGATAAATAACGCATGGTGGCGGCTCTGTTGTTCTTGTTTCCCGCCGGTTTTTCGCGTAATGCGACAGCTGGCGACTCTGCTGGGGATAGAGAGAAGTTGACCTCTTGCTGGTCCATCTTCCCTAAGCGAGTCTCTCCTAGCGCTCTCTAGGTTAGGGATTTGGTTGCTTTGTGCTGTTATTTAGTGCATTCATTGTATATATGTGCATTTATTGTTTGCATTTATTGTGTGCATTAATGTT
Source organism: Lathyrus oleraceus (assembly GCF_024323335.1). Taxonomy (NCBI): domain Eukaryota; kingdom Viridiplantae; phylum Streptophyta; class Magnoliopsida; order Fabales; family Fabaceae; genus Lathyrus; species Lathyrus oleraceus. The sequence goes on from NW_026112880.1 coordinate 31,653, forward strand.
TGCATTCTTACATATTCATCTGCTGGTTGTGCTGTATCTCTCTGATTTGGGGTGGGAGTTACTCGAGGTAAAAGGCCCAATACCCAGGCTATGAGTGAAATCTAGGAAACCTAGGAATAGAGTGATTCATGGGAAGCGGGTGGTATGCGCCACTTAGCGGAACATTGATATCACGAGCAGTTCAGACCCTGGTAGGATATCATCGTTACATACTTCGGGTGTGTATATGATGGTATTCTGCGAAAGGTTATTTATGTTGCGTTTCTTTCGACCTTACCCTGGCCTAGATGACACCCGTGAGTGGGGAGGGAATGATCATTTTTACAGGTACAGATGGTGATTGTTGGTGACTGATGGTGACCGGATGGTGACTCAGGGTTCTGTTGGTGACTCAGTTTCTCAGATTGGGTTCAGATGGCAGTTGACCAGTTGACTTTGGGTTTCAGATGGATTGTGACTCCGTGTTCAAGCCGAAGCTTTGATCCTGTGTTCAGAGATGCACAGCTTGCCAGTCTTGGCTACATCATTTGCATCATAGCATGTTTAGTTTCCAAAAAAATAATAATACATGAAAAAGAAGAAAGTTAACTCGCATACTCATATCCTTTCCAGGATCATTCATGATAAAATAGCATCCGCATCATACGCATATCATGCACATATCATCCTTGCATTACAGACATGGTTGGGGGACAAGACTTCTCACTTTGGTTCCTGTCCTAGGCAGGATAGCTGATCAGCGACCGCACCGGTATTCAACCAGACTCAATCAACGGAGAAGTATGGATCAGGTTCAGACTGAGTTGGCTGAGATGAGGGCGAACATGGCCCAGTTCATGAACATGATGCAAGGGGTTGCTCAAGGTCAGGAAGAGCTTAGAGCCTTGGTTCAGAGACAAGAGACCGTGCTTCAGACGTCCAACCGTGCTTCGCCTGTTGCTGCACCGGTTCATGAGAATATCAATGTTGCTACTCCCACTAACGACTATGCCGTCGGGGACGAGTTGAGAGGAATAAGGATCAACGGACAGCCTCTTGCTGCGGAGACTGTTAATGCCAGAGCTACCCAGGCTCCGATTAGCCATCCTGCTCCGATTGTTGACAGACAAGAGGACATGTTTACTCTCCTCAGTGAGGACGATGATGTTGTGAGAACCGAAGAGAGGGATAGAAAAGTGGATGATCTTGCTGAGAAAATCTGAGTCATGGAATGTCAGAACTCCCTTGGGTTTGACGTGACCGACATGGGTCTGGTGGATGGGTTGAAGATCCCCTACAAGTTCAAGGCGCCCTCTTTCGACAAATACAATGGCACCTCCTGTCCTCGCACCCATGTGCAGGCTTACTTCAGGAAGATCTCTGCTTACACTGACGATGAGAAGATGTGGATGTACTTTTTCCAAGATAGCCTATCTGGGGCATCCTTGGACTGGTACATGGATCTGAAGCGAGAATCAGTCAGAAGCTGGAAAGATCTGGGTGAGGCCTTCCTGAGGCAATACAAGCATAACATGGACATGGCGCCGAGCCGAACCCAATTGCAGAGTTTGTGTCAGAAATCCAAGGAAAGCTTCAAAGAGTACGCCCAGAGGTGGCGTGAGCTAGCCGCCAGAGTGCAACCTCCTATGTTGGAGAGAGAGCTGACTGACATGTTCATTGGAACCTTGCAGGGTGTGTTCATGGATCGCTTGGGAAGTTGCTCGTTCAGCAGCTTTTCTGATGTTGTTGTTTGTGGAGAAAGAACCGAGAGCCTTATCAAAGCAGGAAAGATACAAGATCCCGGCTCTTCAAGTTTTTCGAGTGCTAAGAAACCATCCTCTGGGGCACCCAGAAGGGGAGAGGGTGAAACGAATGTTGTGCATCGTCAAAGGAGTATGAACAGAGGACAGTGTCGTCAAGTTGCTGCTGTGAATGTTCCGGCAACTCAACAACAACAGAGAAGACCAACTCAGTAGTATCAGCATCCACAACATCGTCCTCAGCAGCAGGCTTACCAGCCTCCCAATGATAATCAAGCCAATACGGGTAATGAGAGGAAGAGGATCATTTTTGACCCGATCCCTATGTCTTACGCAGAGTTGTATCCCTCGTTGATAGAGCGGAACTTGATTACTCCCAGAGACCCGCCGGCTATACCCGTCAACCCTCGGTGGTGGTATAGGCCTGAGCAGTATTGTGTGTATCATTCGGGTGCTCCTGGTCATGATGTGGATAGTTGCTTTCAGTTGAAAATGAAGGTTCAAGACCTCGTGAAGTCAGGTATTCTGAACTTTGAAGACTTGGGTCCCCATGTTAATCAAGCTGAAGATAACAAGTCCCGGGTTGGCGTTGACTTTTATTCCGAGGTCTTCAACAAATAGGGTTGTTCAAAGGCAGAAGATGCTGATGCAAAGGATACTGTCAGTTGTCATCCCTGGGGGGATCTATCACAATTGGGTCACTGTGGGCGTTCCTACAGTCGTTCAGAAGTCAGAGTAATAATCACTTTGTTTAAAAAACCTTCTCCCATGCCAAAAGGAGAAGTGATGACTTTGTTGGCAACATTTTGTGCAATGATATTTTCATTCAAATAAATGCATGTTAAACATTTGTTTTTCCAATTGTTTTCCCTTTTCGCTTTTTGCATGAAATCGGTGATCACAAAAAACCCTAAAAACAAGAATAAAAGCAATCTTTTCATCTGCATAACGATTGTCTTGTTTGATTTCCAAAAAACTTTTCATATCAAAATCATTATGCAGGTTGTTTCTCAAACCCATTGAACATAATGATCGGACGTCATCTCCCAATTTTGAATTCCCTGTATTCGAAGCGGAAGAAGATGATGTTGAAGGGATTCCTGACGAGATTTCCCGACTTCTTGAGCAAGAAAAGAAGATCACTCAGCTGCATCTCGAGAATCAGCAGAACAGCCAACTGGGGCATAAAAAAAAAACAAAAAAAAAACAAAGAAAGAGAGGGTGCAAAATCAAAAGAAATCAAAAGCAAAATCAAAAGGAAAGAAACAAAAGGAAAAATAGCACCCTCAAAGTCCCAAGTTGACTGATGCTGAATTCGACCAAAAAGAAGAGATTAACTGCCATGTGTCATGGTCAGTTATATCAGCAGAGAGTGACGAAAGCATTTGATAAGAAGGTCAAGTCTCGTGTTCCGAGGGACCTTGTGCTCAAGAAAGTCTTGTCTTTCGTGCCCGATTCCAGGGGCAAGTGGACTCCCAACTATGAACGTCCATATGTTTTCAAGAGAGCCTTTTTAGGCGGTGCTTTGATACTTACAGCAATGGATGGATAAGTTCACTCGTCCTGTGAATCCTGATGCAGTCAAGAAATACTTCGCCTAAGAAAAAACAAAAAAAAGCAAAACAGCTCGCTAAGTTGAACACCCCAAAGGGTAACTTAGGCAAAAAGGAGCGTCTCGGTGGATTGAAAACCCGAAAGGGCGATCCAGGCAAAAGTTAGAGACATTGAAAAAAGAATTTGCATCCCGCTAGATTGAACACCTCACACTGGGGCAATCTAGGCAAAAATTAGGGATTTGGCAAGTAACTGCATCTTGACAAGACTGTGTTCTATATCTGTCATCCGACAGGAATTCTCGATGCGTCGTCGATCGAAGCTCTGAATACATCGAAGTTCATAATGGTAGAGAAAAGGTCATTATGTTCAGTGTAGCCCTCTCCAATATATATCACCGATTTCAAACTTGTACAGATCTATGGGGTCTCGCCCTTTGCACACTACCATTCCATCACATCGATTTGAGCTTTTATCCAATTATTTGCACTCTTATTTGTTTCAACTCAACAAATGTTTTGCATGATTTAATTGATAAAGTATCATTGTTTTCAAAATAAACAAATTTTTCACAAATTGTTCTTAAACAAAGTGAACATTCACAATGATGAAAGGATACCTAGGAGACCCGCAATGCTCTCCCAGGGGTGGTACGATTACCGACAGGTAAGACAGTCGTTCGTATCTCGAGCATAACTGTATCTTTGTCCTGTAGAACCTTTTCATGGTCTCTCCTCAGCGAGGTTGCTCGGTGCAGTGTTGGTTGAAGTTGTTCATCTTCATATCCCCGACAGTGCAACATTTTTCTCCAAGTCCCTGTTATCCCTATGGTAGGGCATCCCTAATAGAGTACTGTTTGAGCCCTATCGTGGGGCATCCCCAGCAAGGTTGCTGTTTGAACATTTTTGTGGGGCAGTTCTCAAGCAGTAGGTGTACTGAAGACTTCAATTTTCGTCTCTCCAGCAGAGCAGTCTTCTCCTCTCCCTGGCACGGGTGCTTTTCTGCAACGATTCGGTATTTGGAGGATTGACGTCTCAGTATTCTGTCATTTTCTCAGGTAGATTTCCTCAGCAGAGTGGTTGACATGAGGAACTTCATCAATGCCTATCCATTTTCACCAGAGATCTGGTTGATCCTGGATATTTTGTTCTCCAGCATGAGTGAGGAGTCGGTGCTCTCCCTACAGAGTTTTTATCAAGCAGAGATTTCCTCAGCAGAGTCTCCCCACAGAGTTGGAGTATTTGATCAGTGGGCTCCCTAGCGGAGTTTTCATTCACTTTGCATTTTGCATGTAGTATTCATTGCATCCTCGAAACGCGTAGCATTTCCATCCTATATGGAGCATTACGCCATAGAAAAATTCAAACATATGCTTCATGTGGTCGAGATCATCAGACCGTATCCCCGGCAGAGGCGGATTTTTATTCAACCTGTACAGCACGTTTGCTACAGTTGCTCCTGATGGCATTCAGGATCAATCCCCACAGAGGTTTATTTCTTCATCCGTTGGTAAAAAGAAAACCTGGTTCTACCCAGTGGTCCCCTAGCAGATGTGGGTGTGTCTGATCTCTCCATGTAGAGCCAACCCCTTAAGCAGAAAGTGTCTATCCTTTCCTGCCATTTCCCCACTGAGATACATCCTCGTGGATGACGGTTGCTTCCGTTCCCTCCCTAACGGGATGGGTTTTCCCTATTGAGTTCTTTCCTCATTAGGATGAGTCTTGATTCAGTTTGCCTTTTTGGATCGATCCTAAATTGGCTTCTTGTTGACTGTTTTTCCCTGGGGCATAAATGAATAGTTGCTCACTAACCGGCACTCATTCACTCTTATCCTCAGCGGATTTGTTGGCTTCTACCTACAAACCGGTAGTTGTAAGTCCTATCCGTGGTTTTCTACCTACTAACCGGTAGTTGTAAAATCCCACTTTCATCCCCTTGGTGGAGTTAACCCTGTGTGCTCATCCTATTGATGACTGGTTACTTTTCTGTGGTTTTCTACCTACAAACCGGTAGATGTAATCCCTTCTTCGCAGTTATTAGTACCCAGGTTGCGGTATTGATATTCTTTTCCCCTCTGGATACTGGCCTTGATCAAGCAGTATTGTCCCCAGTCGGTCGTCCCCTTCCCTTTGGGTATTTGCTCCGAGTTAGCAACTTTATCCTCTTTTGATTGGTCATCTTTTGCATACCTAGTCCTGGTACCCTGATGCCTTTCTTTTCGGTCGATTTATCCATTTAACAACCTACAACCCGGTTATGGATAATCTTCCATGCGAGTGTATTATCTACGTTTTGACGGCTATAGATAATATGTCTCATGCACTCCCTGGTCAGTCTTTTGATTGTTCTCCCCAGCAGAGTAAGATTCGTATTCCTGGTGGAATCGAATATCCATCCTTTAACAAGTTTGCTTTCGCTCTCTTCAGGGTGATTTCGGTCGTTTTATCCATCTAACAACCTACAACCCGGTTATGGATAATCTTCCATGCGAGTCTATTATCTACGTTTTGACGGCTATAGGTAATCTGTCTCACGCGCTCTTGGGTCGAAGTCGTCCTCCCCAGTCGAGTAAGATTCGTATTCCTTGTGGAATTGAATGTCCATCCTCTAACAAGACTGCTTTTCTAGCCCTCTTCAGGATGTTGAGTGTTTTTGAACACAAACCAATTCACGTTTTGGTCGGTCACCTGTTTTCTGCCTACAACCTGGCATCCTTGGTGTTCCTTCCTGTCTACTCTCTGTCATGACCTTGATCCCCAGTGATTTTCCTCCTCTCCGTTGGTGTCGATAAACGTCGAGTTTTTCCCGATCATCCGTTGATGATTTGGTTGTGTTCACTCTCCCCAGAAGATTCCTCCTCTTCGTTGGTGTCGATAAACGTCGAGTTTTTCCTATGCGTCCGTTGGCGTATAGTTGATATCTTTCCCCACAGGGTCTTCCCCAGTTGAACCTCCTCTCCGTTGGTGTCGATAAACGTTGAGTCTCCCTTTCGTCCGCTGGCGTCTGGTTGAGTTTTCTCCTTCTCCGTTGGTGTCGATAAACGTTGAGTCTCCCTTTCGTCCTATGACGTCTGGTTGAGTTTTCTCCTCTCCGTTGGTGTCGATAAACGTCGAGTTTTTCCCGATCATCCGTTGATGATTTGGTTGTGTTCACTCTCCCCAGAAGAGTCCTCATATCCGTTGGTGTCGATAAACGTCGAGTTTTTCCCGATCATCCGTTGATGATTTGGTTGTGTTCACTCTCCCCAGAAGATTCCTCCTCTCCGTTGGTGTCGATAAACGTCGAGTTTTTCCAATGCGTCCGTTGGCGTATAGTTGATATCTTTCCCCACAGGGTCTTCCCCAGTTGAACCTCCTCTCCGTTGGTGTCGATAAACGTTGAGTCTCCCTTTCGTCCGCTGGCGTCTGGTTGAGTTTTCTTCTTCTCCGTTGGTGTCGATAAACGTTGAGTCTCCCTTTCGTCCTATGACGTCTGGTTGAGTTTTCTCCTCTCCGTTGGTGTCGATAAACGTCGAGTTTTTCCCGATCATCCGTTGATGATTTGGTTGTGTTCACTCTCCCCAGAAGAGTCCTCCTCTCCGTTGGTGTCGATAAACGTCGAGTTTTTCCCGATCATCCGTTGATGATTTGGTTGTGTTCACTCTCCCCAGAAGATTCCTCCTCTCCGTTGGTGTCGATAAACGTCGAGTTTTTCCTATGCGTCCGTTGGCGTATAGTTGATATCTTTCCCCACAGGGTCTTCCCCAGTTGAACCTCCTCTCCGTTGGTGTCGATAAACGTCGAGTTTTTCCTAGTCGTCCGATGATGTCTAGTTGCTTATTCCCTACAGATCATTTGGTAATACCATATGATTCCCCTCAGAGTTTCCTCCTCTCCGTTGGTGTCGATAAACGTCGAGTTTTTCCTATTCGTCCTATGACGTCTAGCTGTACCCTTCCCCATGTGGATTTACCTCCCCGTTGGTTTCGATAAACGTTGTGTTTTTCTCATTCGTCCGATGACGTCTGATTGTATACCCTATTCCCAGTCATTCATTAATGTCTGGTTGATTTCCCAGCCAGAATCCCCAGTAGACGTCCTATTTGGTGTCCGGTTGTGGTCTCCCTTTCGTCCTATGACGTCTGGCTGAGTTTTCTCCTTCTCCGTTGGTGTCGATAAACATTGAGTCTCCCTTTCGTCCTATGACGTCTGGCTGAGTTTTCTCCTTCTCCGTTGGTGTCGATAAACGTTGAGTCTCCCTTTCGTCCTATGACGTCTGGCTGAGTTTTCTCCTTCTCCGTTGGTGTCGATAAACGTTGAGTCTCCCTTTCGTCCTATGACGTCTGGCTGAGTTTTCTCCTTCTCCGTTGGTGTCGATAAACGTTGAGTCTCCCTTTCGTCCTATGACGTCTGGTTGAGTTTTCTCCTTCTCCGTTGGTGTCGATAAACGTTGAGTCTCCCTTTCGTCCTATGACGTCTGGTTGAGTTTTCTCCTTCTCCGTTGGTGTCGATAAACGTTGAGTCTCCCTTTCGTCCTATGACGTCTGGTCGAGTCTTCCCATTCATCCTATTATGTCTGGTTACCTCTCTGTTGGTCTTGGTAAACGTTGAGTCTTTCCCATTTCGTCCGCTGACGTATGGTTGTATCATTATCCTTCCAGTCATTCATTAATGATTGGTTACCTCTCCGTTGGTCTTGGTAAACATTGAGTTTTTCCCCATTACGTCCGCTGACGTATGGTTGTATCCTTTCCTGGTTATCCCCAGTAGAGTTGAGTTACCTATCCGTTGGTTTTGGTAAACGTCGAGTTTCTCCCATTACGTCCGCTGACGTATGGTTGTATCCTTTCCTGGTTATCCCCAGTAGAGTTGAGTTACCTCTCCGTTGGTCTTGGTAAACGTTGAGTTTTTCCCCATTACGTCCGCTGACGTATGGTTGTATCCTTTCCTGGTTATCCCCAGTAGAGTTGAGTTACCTCTCCGTTGGTTTTGGTAAACGTTGAGTGTTTCCTAGTTGTCCGTTGGCATCTAGTTGAGATGATTTCTGTTCCCATTCATCGTGTGTCGATGTCTGGATGTGCTTTACCCTGAAAAGAAAGAAGAAAACAAAAAAAAAATTCCCAGCAGTGTGCAAATTTCTACGGTACTTGGTATTCAATCCCTGTTTACCCTGAAAGTCTGACAGCCGTTGCTCTCATCCATTCGGGTTCCCAACTGATTGAATAGGGGCAGCTGTAGCACCTCAAATTTGCACCCTACCTTTTGTACATTCATTTCATATTAGGTCATTAACATAACATGGTCCACTGCATAACATTGCATTGTCCATTTGCCCATGTGCAAGCCCACTGACAAATTAGGTCAAACTGCTCAGGAGATCAGGTCAAACAAGCAAGCATGTGCTATTTTCATTGGGACAAAGCCCTAGGATTGATTTATCAAGTTCATATGGTCTAAGGATCATTTTGAAGTGGTTTGGCCCAAGATTGGAGGCTCAGAAGTCATCAGTCAAGCTGAACTTCTTCAGAAAACCTAGAAAGTCAACTGTGGTCAACCGTGGTCAACTGTGCCTGATTTCATGGATTGGAAGGTGTGAGATGGTTTGAAAGGCCTCATTCATGTCCATATAAGTCTCATTTGACATATCAAAGACCAAGGTTGAAGAATTGGAGGTCAGACAAGAAGTTTCCTAAAATGGCAGGTGACCTGTAATTTCAGCTGCCCAAAATGGAAACTTTTTCTCCTCAAAATAACTTCATCATACAAGCTTCAAATGGAATTTTGTCCAACATGAAAGTTGAATATCTTGATCTCACCATTCCAAAAAGTCCAAGAACTTGAAATTCCCATGTGTGGTTAGCAAGATATGGACCAATCATTTTCAGAAAATGCCCGAAATCAAAGTGCCATAACTTTCACCTGGAGTGGCCAAATTGGATGGTTTTTCTTTGAGCAAATCACATTTAATGTGTACTTTCATAATCCATCACCACATTTTGCCAAAAGCATTCACACAAAAAGGTCAATTTTCAAGTGCACTAATTAAAATCCAAGGGCAAAATGGTCCAATTTGAGAAATATTTGGAATTTTGAAATGAGGCTTTTTGTAACATTTTCTAAATATCATTTGTGACTTGTTTGAACAAAATTTGGACAGAAAATGAGCTGCATTAAGGAAGGGCATTTTGGCCACACACTTGAAAAATTGCACATTACACTAATTCTCCAATTTTGCTAATCTTAATTAATTTTGGATTAGGGAGAGGTATAAATAGATAATTTTAACTGTAATCATTAATCATTAATCATTCTGCAAGATCCAAACAGAAAATCACAAAAAACTCTCTCAATTCTCTCACTTTTTCACACATTGCTTTCACTTTTTTTTCCAAATTCATCAATAATTCATCAATTTTCTTGCAAATTCGTGGTGTAGTTTTCATTTGCAGGTGTTAATCAAGAGCTGTTTGCATCAATTGGAACTCAAAACCATCAAAAACTCCAACTGTCCAAGATCGTTCATCAATGGCAAATCAAGAATTCGAGCACCTGGAGTATTGTTGAGCTACCAAAGTTGTACCAATCATCTTCCTAATCAACATACTTCACCTGTTTTCGAGAATTGAAGCGAAACAAGCACAAATTCCGCGACTGCATACTTACAAGGTTGGATTTCGAATCTAACCGTTTGCCAAATTGAGATAGGGCATTTGTAGATCTTTCATTGTAGAGTAGCATAGAGCTTGTATCATGCGTTTTCATCAATTATTGAGAGAGATATCTTAGATTAAAGTTTAGATGCACAAACTTCTTTCGTTCGATTCGCTTTGTACACGAGTTTCTGGACAATTTCGTTTGCATATCTGGAACGTACGTACTTAGACCTTTCTATCCATATAAAATTTGTGCGTTTTCGTTGAGATTTGATCGAAACCGTAGCTGGGACTCAAGAACATGAACCGCGAGGAAGAAACGTAAATTTTCTGGAAATAATCTGTGTCCAATCCGTTTCAGCGCTGGCTTAATTCAATTTTCCTGTTTCCCGCCTCTGTGAGCGAATGAGACGCTGCCAGCAAATTAATGCCATACGCCGTCGTTTAGGCTTGGCTAGTGATAATTACGTTACTGCCATTACAGACCAAATTAATTCACATAAACTTAAATAATTATTCAATAAATATTACAAAACTTCTAAAATTCATATAAAATCCATTTTAAGTCCAAAATTAGTGAGACTTTTTTTGTTAGATTCATAATTTTGTCTAGAATTTTATAGGTATGATAACTCAAGTTGTGCCTGGTAGAATTTTTTATTGGCTTATTGATTTTTGACATGTGTGCAATATTCATGTGTTTTACCATTTTAATCACCAAATAATCATGCTAACTCCAAATTAATTGAAATTTCATATGATGATTCTTGACTCATTCCTGTAATTTTTGGTGTATGATTTGTAATTTTTGGATCTCTGGATTGATAGATATGATTTATTCAATTTGAGTGTGACAATATGTGTCACACTATGATATGCCAACTTCATGATTTATTTTCCATGCTTCCCTTAGGCCTATGGCTCTGATTTTTTGCATGAGATACCTATTATATGTTAGCTTTCAACATGAGTTTTTGTGGATTTAATTGATCCATTTTCAATTTGATTGATACTTTTGATTGCTGTTTAGCATTTTTAGGACTTTGTTTGTGTGACAAATTTACATGTGTTGCCAAATCCTCATGCTTTACCCTATGAATATGAAATTTGGTGGAGTGCTTCCTAACATGTATAGATTCCATTTGGCTTTGGTCCCATTCATTTCCCATTTGATCTCACTGTTTTACAATTTATTGAAGTTGACATGTGATTTGTGATCTAATTTGGTTGTGTTTTTGCATGTCTTAACTTTCTGATTTTCATTACCCTACTTCCTTTTGTCCAAATGGCATGAAAATTGATATGTAGCTCATCGAATGTGTTCTGTTTAGGCATAAATTTTTGTGAGATTTATTGAGCTGTTGTGGTTTGGGTTTAATCGAAATCATTCTGTTTGTGTATATGTAGTTCATAATTGCCTAGCTTGACTTAATTTGTACATAAAATGAAATTGGTGTATAGTTTGGATGTGAGACCAATTGGATGCTCTTGGTATGTGATTTATCTTGACATTGATCATGTTTGGCTTGCTGTTTTAATGTTTTCCCTCCTTTGGACCCTAGGCTTGTCCTAGCGGTCTTATATCTCACATTTGAGTTTGACTTTGACTTTTCAGGTTAAAAAGCTAATACCTTAAGGAGGTTGACATACTTGTTTGAGTTGTTTCACTTGACTATTGTGGACTAATTTGTTTGTTTTGTAGGATGCTTGGTTCCTTTGAGCTTTGCACCTTGCTTTGTTTAGATTGTGCAGTTTAATTGTTGACTTTGCTGTTTACTATTGGTTTGTCTGTATACTGATCATATTAGATTGATTTCAGGTACCATAGTTGCTTACAGTTCCTTGAGAACTTTGCATTGCTTTGCTTGATAGCATTTGCATTGAGGTAGACTCTCTTTTCTCCATGTAGTCTGGAAGACCTGGCCTGTTACTTGGCCAGGCACCTGTCTGAAGTCCTCCTTAAGAGGCGATGTTTGTGTTTGTTTACTTTTGTCCCAAGCAGGAAAAGTCCTTGATTAAGGCAATTGGCGGATAAAAGAGATAAGCAATCTATCTCCCGCTCTTCTGTTGAGTCGTCCCTCTGCTCACACCACTGTGTTGACGCATTGGGACACAAACCCAAGATCTTGTACAGTGTACAATCGAGTCAGTGTCTTGAGTATAGAAGGGTTCCCACATTCTGAACCCATGCTCCTTTGTCTGAAGCTCTCCCTGACCAGGGATAAGAGTTGTGAAGTCTAATCTTCACTCTCCTTTCATCTGCTTCACCTTAGCCCCTCAATGGCAAGGTTAAGAGCACCCTTAACCCTGTACAGATGACTTGCTCTTGCAGTCTTACCCTTTGATTGAGCCCCAATTGTGTGTATATAGCGTGTGCTGCTTGTGAATGCTTGATTTACTGCTTGTGTTGAATAGGATAGGCTTGCTTCCTGTGCAAGTTAGCTAGAAACCTTAACTTAGGGACGATTTTGCATGACAACATCTAGGCTCGAGTCGTAGTCTCCCTAGTGTTGTGTCTCCCTCTGTTATCTGGTTAGGCTAGTCCTGTGTCCCTTCGTAGGGGAACTACGTCGCCCTGATCCTCATACCAGATGAGGTAGGTAGGCAGGAGATGAGCAGATCTCTCCGGGCGCCTGTGTCTTTGTTTTGTCTTGCGTGTGTTAGGAGATGGATGTAAGCCCAGCGATTGGCATTCCACATCCTGTGTCTTGTTGTGTGCTTGGAAGCTGATGTAAGTCCATCGAGTGGCATTCGGGTTCCAGTGTGCGTGTGTTTGGTTCGGATGCTGATGTAAGTCCAGTGATTGGCATTCAGGCTCCACGTTTTCCTTTGCCTGTGTTTGTTTGTGCGTGTTAGCCGAGCTACGGATGCTCTGATTCTCCTTCGTCCAAAGGAGATACGTATGCATAAGATGCGATATCTTAGCGAGCATGTGTCGTTTCCTCAGTCCGAACTACTTAGACTCTGATGTCTATGCTTGATAGACTAAGTAGGCCCAGGATGCGGTATCCTGCCGAGTCAGTCTTGTTGTTTTCTTGTGTCTCTTCCAGCCAGTGTGTGTGTGTGTGTGTGAGCAGTGTTTTAGCAACCATTTTCCTTTCTATTGTGCGTGGATCCCGTCGAGTACGACGGATGCGTAGGGGTGCTAATACCTTCCTTTCGCATAACCGACTCCCGATCCCATTCTCTTTGGTCGCGAGACCACGCTTTTTCCAGGTTTACTCTGAGCGTTTCCTTTCCCTCTTTTGGGATAAATAACGCACGGTGGCGGCTCTGTTGTTCTTGTTTCCCGCCGGTTTTTCGCGTAATGCGACACGTACCATGGAACTCACTCTCTCCACCACTTGATCTTCCACCTCAATTAATGAGGCAGATCAAGTGGTCCACGTTTTTTTGATTATCTGATTTTTATTTTTATTTCTTTAATTTTCATTAATTCATATTAATTTTAATATTGATCCAAAAAATATGAGAGTTTCACCAAAATATTTTAAATAAAATCCTCTTTCATTTTTGAATTAAAATTATTTTTGGATCATTATTAATATTTTTCATGATTTAATTGATTTTGTGAATATTTTTAATTGTTTAAAAATACTTTTAACTTTCCAAAAATTCTGAAATTTTTTATCCAAGGTCCTTTGAATTTGTTTGACCTATGATAAATCTAATGGCCATTTCTTTGGTGTTTTGATGAGGTTTTAGGAAATTGACCAACCATATTTAATTTAATGCATTATTTTTAATATTTTTAATTGTTTAAATGCCAAATTAATTGTGTAGAACCATTTTAATTGACTTTGTAAGTTTGACTTGTGTTGTTGGGCCTTGGTCAAGGTTGATCTGACTTTGTTAGGTTAAGATCATTGGATTTAGAGGATTGATGGAATGTACATTCCATCTTCCAAAATGAATGAATGATCTTAACTTAGTAAAAGTCCTCCTTTGTCCAATTTGAGTTTGATCCATGTCCCCTCCCTCTTCATCTCATTCCCCTTATTTATGCATTCATGTCATGGAACTATGATATCTCAATATCCTAAGGCTAGTGTAAGACCCCAATTTTTGACCCTAAGATCCCTCATGGCATCATAACATTGCATTGCATAAGCCTCAAGGATCATTGAGCATTTTGACTTCCTTCCCCTGTGGTTGGGATCTCTTTGTGAGTGATTCTTAATCACCAAGCATGTTTTCATTGTATATCATTGCTTTTCTCATTTGTTTGCTAACTAAAATGCACAAAAATATGTCATTAACCTGTGTTACTTGCAGCTTAAGCAGTCAATAGGTCAAGCATATCAAGTGGATCTTATGTGTACAAGATGAGGAATTTCCTTGAGATGAGGACCATTTGATCATTTTAAAGAGCTTATATGAGCTAGGGTTTCATTTTGAAGCAAATTTACCAGGTGGTAGAGGCCCAAGTTCATCAAGGCATATTCAGGTCATCTGAGGACCATACAAGTCAAATGTGCAGTCAATTGAGGGCTATGAGTTGAGGAATGGAATTTCTTCATCCTAATCATGTTCATACAAGGCCTATTCATCATGTCAAACATCTATCTTGAAGATTTTGAAGTCAAAGCAAAAGTTTCCAAAAATGGAAACTGACCTGTAATTTCAAGTTTCCAAAAATGGCAAGTTTTTGGTTCACATTCAACTTGACTTTCCAAAATCAAAGAAGCTTCAAATGGATTATTGGTGAACATGAAAGTTGAAGATCTTTCTCTCCTCTTTTCAAAAAGTCCTATATCATGATCATCTGATGAATGGTTGAGAAGTTATGGCCAAATGATCACATAGTATACATGGAAGTTCAAAATGCCATAACTTTTGATTCCAAACTCCAAATTGAACCACTCTTTTTGCAAAATGCTCCTTGTGACCAAGAGATTCCAAATTGAATCATTGCCTTGCATGAAAGAAGCTCACATGATCAAGTGTCCATACAAGTGCATTTTGGAGGGATATTTGATAATTTGAATTTGGTGGATCATACAAGCCTAATACCAATCCAATGTTGTTTATTGAATTATTTTAATTGGATTTGCACCTTGCATGGCACTGTTCACGTGCACATTGCTCATGCTACCTCACACTTGCCAATTTGCAAAACACCTCACATCTCTCTAATTTTCAATTAACCATTGCCTAATCTTGATTACAGCATCATTAACACATCATATATAAGCCAAATCTTAATCATAATTGGAAAGAATAACAGAATTTGGATAAAAAATTTCATTTCCCTCCCAATTTTCTCTCTCATCGAATCTCAAAATTCTTCACACAAACACCAAGTTTCTTTGTAGATTCATGATCCTTGTGTAGTTTTGAGCAAGAATCAACCATTACTTTGACCAATTCAGTCCAGAATCGTGCAGATCCAAAGCTTGAACATGAAGATGGAGTTCTGAAATTGAGCTTGATTTGAGGATTTTCAACTGCTTCTTTGTGCATAAAGCTTCATTAGAGGATTGAGGAAGAAGATCTGGACATTTTGGAGGCTTGAACATGTGAATTTGAAGAACTGCATCTCAAGTAGGTGAAAAATTCGTCATCTCTTTTCTTCAATTTCTTGCCATGATTAGATAGATCCTGTTGTGCTGATGATGTTGATATAGTTAGATTTTGAAATGGATGGATATTGATCAAGATATGATGATTTAAAGTTTGGTTGTTCAAAATGTTTTCCTTCGATCTGCTTGATTCATGAGGTTTTAGGTTGATATGATATGATATCTGTGATCTACGTTGCAAGACGGTTCTAACGGTGTATGGTTTGCAAAATTCTGGAAAAAATTCTTGTTGCTCCGTCGTGTACACAGTCGGAGAAGACGGTGAAACCACCGTGTGCCGCCTTCTGGTTTTGGCCTAGGGTTTCTGTCTTAAACGCAGCGTTTCTTTCACTTTGTGACCGTCCACACGCGGGTTCGAACCTTCGCTTGTGCATTTTGTTTTAAAATTCCAATTGAGCGCGCCTTGAACCGTCAACACATGAGTTCGATTCTTCACTGGCGCATGTTTTCTGATTTCTCACTTGAGCGCTCTTTAACCTGGCTAGCATGAGTTCGAACCTGGCCTTATGCACTTTCTGATTTTCATTCACATTTCATTTTCCACATGATTTTCATTTTGTTCATTCAACTTCTAAAAATCATAAAAAATAGAAGACATGTCCAAATTGATCCAAACTTTTTTTCACATTCTTGTTTTGATGTCTAGTATTTTTTAGCATCAATTTCATAAATTGTTGGATGCTGGACTTTTAATTGGGAATTGTTGATTGAACATGATGCCATATTGCTATGTTGCACTCATTTGTTTGTGAAATGCTCATGGTTTATCCAATGGACTTGAAATTTGACATGCTTGATCCTAACATGTGATTTGATGTTTGAGCTTTGGTTTGAGATTTTTATCATATGCCATCACTATTTTGGACACATGAACATATGGTGTGACAATTTGTGTCACATATTTGATATTGCATTTATGCATTTTCATTTGCAAATCATTTGAGCTCTTATGGACTTAATTTTGTGCATGATGTTCATTCTTAACATGATAAGCTTACATAAAAAATCTCATGATCATTGGATGCTTTTCTGTTTTGATTTGGATTTTCTAATTTGATTGTCCATTTTGTGCACCTTTGCTTGCCTTTGCTTTACATTGATCATTTGATGCATTTGCCTTATGAATTGGTTTTGGTACTTTTGAGGACTCTTTCTTGTCTGATTGAATGTGCTTCATGTGAAATATTGACTTCTGTTTTGGTCATTTGACTTGCCTTTGACCCTAGTCTTTGTACTAGTGGTTTGTACTCACCAATTGTGTTTTGTGTTTCAGGTATTTAGCACTAATGGTTGGTTTGGTCTCATTACTTGAGATGCCATTTGCTTTGATCACTAACTCTTGTTGTGTTGTAGGTCCATTGATGTGATGAACTCACTTGAGTGCTTGCACTTATGACTTACATTGTGTATAATTGTTGGATGATTCCACCGTTGTCTGTTTGGTTTTCTGAATGCAATATTAACTATTTGGCTTTTGTACAGGTACATTAGTCGCTTTTAGCTCTTGCTTGAGCTTTGCTTTGGTTTGTGGTTGATATACCACTTAGGTAACCACTCTCTTACTCCATGTAGTCTGGAAGTCCTGTCGCCTTTTTGGCAGGCATTTGACTGAAGTCCTCCTTAAGAGGCAATGATTGTGATTGTTTACATTTGTGCTAAAGACCTCCAAGTGAGGCATGTTACTTGATAAGTCCTCCTAAGTGAAGAGGCAATTGACAGATAGAAGGGATTAGCAATCAATCCCCTGTTATTCCGTGAGTCTTTCATTATGCTCGCACTACGTGCTGATGCTCTTGAATAAACACCCAAGATTTTGTATAGAGTCAGTCAAGTGGAATAGGGTCCCTCATTCTGGATCCCCACACTTTCTTTATCATAAGCTCACCCAGGCAAGGGTTAAGAGCATGAGGTCTCATCCTCATTTCCTTCCATCAGCTTCACCCTAACTCTCAATGTTAGTGGTTAAGAGCTTCAGAACACCCTTATAGTTTTGGCTTGTTTGTCGAGGTTGATATGGCCGGATTCCAATGAAACTTTAAATTGGAAAAGAAGGACATTATTCATGGAGCACATAACTTAGTCTGCCCTATCTACTTCAATGACTATGAAGACGAATCACATTTATTCTTAACCTGCAGAATAATCTTGAAGGTATGGGAAAAAGTATATGCTTTGTTGGGTTTTCTTTTTGTTTTCAAAGAGACTTCTTTCCCTTCCCGCATGTTGCCCTTTTGTCTATTAGGTTTTGTGGTTTTGTCGGATTTCCATTTTTTTATGGGCAAGCTCTTAGATAACATGGACATTGTTATGTGTATTAAACAGATTTATTCGGAGGGATACCAAGATACGTTTAAGTATTCTATGACATACTTGTGGGAGAATGGGAATCTAATTTGGAACCCTATTTTGTTTCATAGTTGTTTTGTCTAGTGTATTTCACTTTGATTTCCTTTATACTCAAGATTGAGTAGCCTTAATACTCATTCTTATTGAATCTACTTATAAAAGAAACTTTATTCAAATTAGACATTTATCTTTGTTTTTGTGACCTGATGTGCAGTGAATTTTTTTTCCTACAATCTTCACAACTTGGCACCAAAGTCTATAATCGACTACTATTCAAATAAATCTTCTGTGCTGAAAAAATTACTCATTTTTTTAAAATATTCATAAATATTGTGATGTAAGACTCGATGGGATTTTATTAGAGCCTTACACAATAAGTATAAAGAGAAAAGTATAAGTTAGATGTTAATTGTAATTCTAAACTTAGTACTATTTGATATTGGTAATGAATAAATCATGATTCTTTAGTTAAAAAGAAAATAATATATTTTTAATTTCTATTGACGACATTACTTAGCGCTTAATAATACAACACTTTCATTATGGTATTATGTATGAAAGATAAAGTTGTATAAAAAGAATTTTATGTTACCTTAATTCTATCATGAAAGACCGGTATTCTTTTGGCATTTTGGTTCTCATTGTTTGTATTATTTCACTTTTAGTGAAATATCACTCGACGAAGAAAATATATATATACCTAACTTATCCTTATTAAATTTATATGGCTTCTATCTTTCTGTTTTTCACAAATATATTTTATCCATAATGCAAACTTATATTATATATACGGGCAATACTAGAAACAATGAAACATCTTTATTGCTTCACTACAAAAATCTGCTTCAACAAGTTACAAAAAGATATATTTTTATATTGAAGTCTTAGATGAAAAGATTATATTTTTGTATCAGAATTTTTAGATTCAAGTGTAACATATTTAAAAACTAAAATCATCTTCTATGACTTGCCATGTATTATATCTACAAGTAACCTTAAAATATGATCTTTATTTTACCCTTTTAGCTAAGGATTTATATTTATTTTTTTAGAACTATGCTTAGAATTACCTATGACAACATTTCCTCTCACCCTATATATATATATTGCATTTCACCCTTTCCCCTTCCATATACTAAACCGTTCTTCTCATTCCCTCTCCTCCTCCATATACTAAACCCTCCTTCTAATTCCTTACATTAAATTTTATCATGAAGGGCAGGTCTTCTATTATCATTTTCATTCTTATTGTTTGTCTTATTTCACTTCTAGTGATATATCGTTCATCTTTTTCCGAAGAAAAGGTAAATATACCTAACTTATCCTTTATATGTAATTTATATGGCTTCTATCTTTCTGTTTTTAACAAATATATCCTATCAATAATACAGACTTATATTATATATACTGGCAATACTAGAAATAATGAAATATCTTTATTGCTTCAATACAAAAAGGTATATATTTATATTGAGTTCAACATTATATTTTTGTATCAAAATTTTTAAATTAAAGTGTAACAAATTTAAAAACTAAAGTCATCTTCTATGACTTGCCATGTATTATATCTACAAATAACCTATTTATTTTACCCTTTTAACTAAGGATTTATATTTATTTTTTTATCTACTATTGAAATTTTATTTCCATGTAAATTATTTAATATTTTGAATTTCTGCATATTTAAATTTGGTTATTTGAAGCACACTGAGATGGGTGTTGTGTTTGAATATTCCTTTCTATATATAGAAACACAATAACAAAAGCTTGACTTTTCCTTAAGTTAGTCTCTTTCTCGTACAATAATGCAGTGCATAAAGGAAAAGTCATATGAGTCACGTAAACTACTTTTTTTTAATTAAGATTAAAAAAATATATCACCAACAAAGCTTACTAATTAAAATTATGGGCAGTTGCAGTCATATTTGCAGGAACATAATAACCATTGGATTTAAGACACAATCATGTACATTCTAAAACTATCTTTTATTCATTTAATTATTTGTTATATTTTTCTATTATGAATTAATTAAATAATATTTATAATGCAATATTTTACAAAAATTAAGTTAATACAAATTTTATAAAAAATAATTATTGATTAGTATATTCAAATTTCAAACAAAATTCTATTAGGATTCAAAATTATATATTAATTTTTAAAATAAACAATATTTTGTTTGAATAACAATTACTTTTTTCAATAAAAAATATGTATTGTGTTTGACCATATATGGACACATACTAGTATCTTATTCACATGTGACTATATATATATATATATATATATATATATATATATATATATATATATATATATATATATATATATATATATATATATATATATATATATAATATATGTGTGTGTGTGTGGATATATATAATAAATGTGACATAATGTCTTTGGTGTCCTAATTTTATAAAAATTCATCTTAGATAAATATAAAATAAATAATAAAATCTTGTATAGAAAAATTGAAAAAATTGAGAAGACTACTTTAGTAAAAAAATATTAAATAAAAATTATATTGATCAATAATTTATGTTTCATACAAATTACTGGTTATGGGTAAATAACATCATATAATGAAAAATAAATATATTATAAATATATAATATTTACCAATTACATTTTAGATAAATCTTAAACAAATAATAAAAAATTGAGAAAAAAAATAAATAAGAAAATCGGGAAGAACATTTTAGTAAAAAGATATTAAAAAAATAGGATAGCTATGGCAACATTTTCTCTCCCCCTCTATATATATGTATTTCACCCTCTCCCCCTCCAACAATGAAACATTTTTATTGCTTCAGTATAAAAATGTGCTTCAACAAGTTACAAAAAGGTATATATTTATATTGAATTCAACATTATATTTTTGTATCAGAATTTTTAAATTCAAGTACAAATTTAAAAACTAAAGTCATATTCTATGACTTGCCATGTATTATATCTACAAATAACCTTAAAATATGCTATTTATTTTACCCTTTTAGCTAACGATTTATATTTATTTTTTTATCTACTATTGAAATTTTAATTTCCAAGTAAAATTATTTAATATTTTGAATTTCTGCATATTTAAATTTATTTATTTGAAGCACACTTAGATGGGTGTTGTATTAATATTGTTCTCTTGTATGGATTTTCTTAAATTCTAACATATAATTTAATTTTTACATTATTCTTTTAAAGTTTTTCTTTTAGACATGGTTGTATAATTAATTTTAAAGTTTACAAGACATATTTCATTTCTTTTACCTAATCTTAGGCATTTATGTAACGAATCTCCTCCCCCTCTAAACTATCTACAAAGGACACAATTGGTCACAAAAAAATATTGTTATATCGTGTCAATAAAAAATGTATAGAAATGTTAATAATTACTTTATTTATTATATCAATATTTATGTTTGAATTTCAGCGGTGAAGAGCCAAAAACTATACTTCAATACTACAAGAAGAGTTTTAGTCGTTTTGTAGCCAACCTTACAAAAGGAGAAGCCAATAAAATGGCAGGTGTGTGAAATTTTTTCTTTCTATTGAAACAAAAATGCTAATATAAGTTTATTATATATAATAAGACTTTAGGCTTGAAGGGGGGGGTGTTATTTTGCATAATAGAAAGAGAGAGCTCCTTAGACCAGAAAATGGGATTTTATTGGTCGGACACAATATGTGGATAAACAAGATTATGTGAAGTGATGGTTGGTTGGGGTTATCGTATCGATAGTGGATTTGGCCAGATCTTTTAGCTTCACTGAACAAAGGTTTGGTCCACCAATACACTGAACCTGCATGAAAAATATACAAAACTATTTAGAGGAATTGATGTGTCCTTTGATTCTTAAAGAAGTCACACTAATTAAATGTCAATTCACCCTAGTTGTTCTCTGAATGTAGAATGCAAGCACCGATTATATTTTTAGTTCTCTATGACTTTGAATTATTTTTTTAAAGATGGATAATTTAAAATATATAGGAAAAATTGAATATAAAAGAAATAAGTTGAGGAAAAAAGAATTCTTATATGATGTATAATTTAGAATGAACAAAAAAATGGCTCGGGATCTACTTAGCTAGTGAGAGAAAGAAATAAGTTGTTGCGTTTAGACATGAAAATTAGAAAGTGTGTTGCATATTTGTCATCCGGCTAGACACATTTTCCAAACATTTCAGTTAGAGTACTTTTATCTTATATATCCTGATGGTTGAACTTGTGTCAATGTTTGATCCAATACTTTATCATTATAAATAACTCATTGTCAAACCTTGAATAGTCACAATTTAGAAGCAAACCTAAATGAAATGAAAAATAGTAGGTTTATCAACAAATAATAGAAGATGTTTTTTTTTATAATAAGATGGAAGAAATATCTTAAAGGAGTACAAAAGATATTCGACCCATTAGTACATTAAACAAAAACATTCTATAAAATTAACTAAAAATAAAACACACAGTTTTATCTTTCAAACCATCCTGAAATTATTTCGTCCATTTTTAAAATACACCACCCGCCATAATGGAATTGGCGCGCGCACGCACGCACTTTCCTGTTTTCACACACTTCTCTTAATACCTCATATATTTGTTATCTAATACTACTATTTTTTTCATTTTACAAGCTAAATCATTGAGTTTATTTTGAAGATTGATGTTTGAAACTTTAACTTTTGAAATACTATAACAATTGGTTAAAATAGATGCTATATTTTCAACTATTTGTTTCTTCTTATTTTGGATAATTGATATCCCTTATCAAAATAAATTATATTTTTTGTAATCATATTACAAATTTATAATTGAAATTTTTTCGCATAATTATTTTTTATTATACATTCTCCATTTAGAATAAATGTGTTTTTTTACCGATATATCTCAATATATTATCTACAATACCAAAATAAATTTATCCGTGAGGGAACATGTGTATTTTACTAGTTTTGCTTATAAAAAATTTAACATTTAACTCACTAATTTAAATTTTGTGAGTTCTAACATTTTAATTTAGAAGTCGAATAACATTTACAACTAGAATGATATAAATATATTGTTAATTTTATTTTTACTTTAACAAAAAGTATACTATTTATTCTATAATAATATAAAAGTGCATAATTAAAAATTACATAAAATATGTAACTTAAATTCTCTTTCCAAGCCAACGAAATCTCATCATCTCGAGTAACGAGAGAGTATCTCTTTGTATCGGCAAGAAGACACACAACTCCTTCAAGTTCTGCATCACAATAATTCATAGTTAACAATATTATAAATATTTAAAAAACGATGAGTACTTTTTCAATAGAAAAAATTAAAGTGTAAAGAGACCCGCCATTCTTTCTGATTCTTTTCTGGTCAGCTTTACGACAAATCCATTCAAAATCTTCGAGTAATAGTCGATAACAAACTCTACTGCCGAGTCTAAAATTGTAGGAAAAAAATTTAAAAAGTCTTCAAATTTTTGTGTTGGGTAAATAAGAATTCACCGTAACAATTAAGCCACCTATTAGCAGCTTGATGTATCAATTCAATGTCTTGACGCATTATATTTTCGAAATAAGGTCCAGTTATGACAATATAAATCTGCATTTTTAATTCAATAGGTTTATGATAAAGATAAAAAATTATACTTTTTTCAACTAAATTAAACTATTAAAAACATAAATATGAAAAAGTGATAAACAACTTCTCTTTAGGTGTTTTGTTGACATGGTGAATAACATTTAACCAAAAGCATCGTATGTAGCATAAGACTAAGGAGGTACAAAGGATACGAACCATTATGCCCTTAATTGTAAAGCTAATACTGACAACAACAAATGTTAAATTGGAAAATTTTAATTAATTAACACACAACCATAAATAACTTCTTGTATCTCATATTCACTATCAGTATCACATTAAATTTTTTTTTCATAATTAGAAATGTATTGTAAAATTTATTTTCACATTTTGTCAACAAATATTATAATGGTTATATTAGGCCACTTAAAGAAAAAAGAAAGAGAAAGAGAGATGGTACATGGTTGGATGGACGGTTGTTGTTGGTGCAAGCACGATAGATAGAAAATTT
>NW_026112881.1:0-55515 GCF_024323335.1 Lathyrus oleraceus
AATTTGATTGAATTGTGTGAATGATGAAAATATTGATGTTAAACCCATGAAATTTGATTGAATTGTGCGAATGATGAGAAAATGTTGTTGTTAAACCTATGAAATTTGATTGAATGTGTGAATGATGCAAATGTTGTTGTTAAACCCATTAAATTTGATTGAATTGTGTGAATGATAATGATGTTATTGTCAAACCTATGAATTTGATTGAATTGTGTGAATGATGAAAATGTTGATGTTAACCTATGAATTTGATTGAATTGTGTGAATGATGAAAATGTTGTTGTTAAACCTATGAAATTTGATTGAATTGTGTGAATGATGAAACCTTGATGTTAAACCTATGAAATTTGATTGAATTGTGTGAATGATGAAAATGTTGTTGTTAAACCCATGAAATTTGATTGAATTGTGTGAATGATGAAAACGTTGATGTTAAACCTATGAAATTGATTGAATTGTGTGAATGATGAAAATGTTGATGTTAACCCTATGAAATTTGATTGAATGGTGCGAATGATGAGAAAATGTTATTGTTAAACCTATGAAATTTGATTGAATTGTGTGAATGATGGAAATGTTGATGTTAACCTATGAAATTTGATTGAATTGTGCGAATGATGCAAATGTTGTTGTTAAACCCATTTGAATTTTGATTGAATGTGTGAATGATGAAATATTGATGTTAAACCCATGAAATTTGATTGAATTGTGCGAATGATGAAGAAAATTTGTTGTTAAACCTATGAAATTTGATTGACATTGTGAATGATGCAAATGTTGTTGTTAAACCCATTAAATTTATTGAATTGTTTGAATGATAATGATGTTATTGTCAATCCTATGAATTTGATTGAATTGTGTGAATGATGAAATGTTGTTGTTAAACCTATGAAATTTGATTGAATTTGTGAATGATGAAAATGTTGTTGTTAAACCGATGAAATTTGATTGAATTGTGTGAATGATGAAAATGTTGTTGTTAAACCTATAAATTTGATTGAATTGTGTGAATGATGAAATGTTGATGTTAAACCTATGAAATTTGATTGAATTGTGCGAATGATGCAAATGTTGTGTTGTTACCCATGAAATTTGATTGAATTGTGTGAATGATGAAAATTTGATGTTAAACCATGAAATTTGATTGAATGTGCGAATGATGAAGAAAATGTTATGTTAACCTATGAAATTTGATTGAATTGTGTGAATGATGGAAATGTTGATGTTAAACCTATGAAATTTGATTGAATTGTGCGAATGATGCAAATGTTTTGTTAAACCCATGAAATTTGATTGAATTGTGTGAATGATGAAAATATTGATGTTAAACCCATGAAATTTGATTGAATTGTGCGAATGATGAAGAAATGTTGTTGTTAAACCTATGAAATTTGATTGACATTGTGAATGATGCAAATGTTGTTGTTAAACCCATTAAATTTGATTGAATTGTTTGAATGATAATGATGTTATTGTCAATCCTATGAATTTGATTGAATTGTGTGAATGATGAAAATGTTGTTGTTAAACCGATGAAATTTGATTGAATTGTGTGAATGATGAAAATGTTGTTGTTAAACCTATGAATTTGATTGAATTGTGTGAATGATGAAAATGTTGTTGTTAAACCGATGAAATTTGATTGAATTGTGTGAATGATGAAAATGTTGTTATTAAACCTATGAAATTTGATTGAATTGTGTGAATGATGAAAACGTTGATGTTCAACCTATCAAATTTGATTGAATTGTGGGAATGAAAAAATGTTGTTGTTAAACCCATGAAATTTGATTGAATTGTGTGAATGATGAAAACGTTGATGTTAAACTTATGAAATTTGATTGAATTGTGTGAATGATGAAAATGTTGATGTTAAACCAATGAAATTGATTGAATTGTGCGAATGATGAAGAAAATTTTGTTGTTAAACCTATGAAATTGGATTGAATAATGTGAATGATGAAGATGTTGTTGTTAAACCTATGACATTTGATTGAATTGTGTGAATGATGAAAATGTTGTTGTTAAACCTATGACATTTGATTGAATTGTGTGAATGATGAAAACGTTGATGTTAACCTATGAAATTTGATTGAATTGTGCGAATGATGAAAATGTTGTTGTTAACCTATGAATTTGATTGAATTGTGTCAATGATGAAAATATTGTTGTTAAACCCATGAAATTTGATTGAATTGTGCGAGTGATGAAAATGTTGTTGTTAAACCTATGAAATTTGATTGAATTGTGTGAATGATGGAACTGTTGATGTTAAACCTATGAAATTTGATTGAATTGTGCGAATGATGCAAATGTTGTTGTTAAACCCATGAAATTTGATTGAATTGTGTGAATGATGAAAATATTGATGTTAACCCATGAAATTTGATTGAATTGTGCGAATGATGAAGAAAATGTTGTTGTTAAACCTATGAAATTTGATTGACATGTGTGAATGATGCAAATGTTGTTGTTAAACCATTAAATTTTATGAATTGTTTGAATGATAATGATGTTATTGTCAATCCTATCAAATTTGATTGAATTGTGTGAATGATGAAAATGTTGTTGTTAAACCGATGAAATTTGATTGAATTGTGTGAATGATGAAAATGTTGTTGTTAAACCGATGAAATTTGATTGAATTGTGTGAATGATGAAAATGTTATTGTTAAACCTATGAAATTTGATTGAATTGTGTGAATGATGGAAATGTTGATGTTAAACCTATGAAATTTGATTGAATTGTGCGAATGATGCAAATGTTGTTGTTAAACCCATGAAATTTGATTGAATTGTGTGAATGATGAAAATATTGATGTTAAACCCATGAAATTTGATTGAATGGTGCGAATGATGAAGAAAATGTTATTGTTAAACCTATGAAATTTGATTGAATTGTGTGAATGATGGAAATGTTGATGTTAAACCTATGAAATTTGATTGAATTGTGCGAATGATGCAAATGTATTTGTTAAACCCATGAAATTTGATTGAATTGTGTGAATGATGAAAATTTGATGTTAAACCCATGAAATTGATTGAATTGTGCGAATGATGAAGAAAATGTTGTTGTTAAACCTATGAAATTTGATTGACATGTGTGAATGATGCAAATGTTGTTGTTAAACCCATTAAATTTGATTGAATTGTTTGAATGATAATGATGTTATTGTCAATCCTACGAAATTTGATTGAATTATGTGAATGATGAAAACGTTGATGTTAAACCTATGAAATTTAATTGAATTGTGTGAATGATGAAAATGTTGTTGTTAAACCTATGAAATTTGATTGAATTGTGTGAATGATGAAAACCTTGATGTTCAACCTATGAAATTTGATTGAATTGTGGGAATGATGAAAAATGTTGTTGTTAAACCCATGAAATTTGACTGAGTTGTGTGAAGGATGAAAGCGTTGATGTTAAACTTATGAAATTTGATTGAATTATGTGAATGATGAAAATGTTGATGTTAAACCTATGAAATTTGATTGAATGGTGCGAATGATGAAGAAAATGTTATTGTTAAACCTATGAAATTTGATTGAATTGTGTGAATGATGGAAATGTTGATGTTAAACCTATGAAATTTGATTGAATTGTGCGAATGATGCAAATGTTGTTGTTAAACCCATGAAATTTGATTGAATTGTGTGAATGATGAAAATATTGATGTTAAACCCATGAAATTTGATTGAATTGTGCGAATGATGAAGAAAATGTTGTTGTTAAACCTATGAAATTTGATTGACATGTGTGAATGATGCAAATGTTGTTGTTAAACCCATTAAATTTTATTGAATTGTTTGAATGATAATGATGTTATTGTCAATCCTATCAAATTTGATTGAATTGTGTGAATGATGAAAATGTTATTGTTAAACCGATGAAATTTGATTGAATTGTGTGAATGATGAAAATGTTGTTGTTAAACCGATGAAATTTGATTGAATTGTGTGAATGATGAAAATGTTATTGTTAAACCTATGAAATTTGATTGAATTGTGTGAATGATGGAAATGTTGATGTTAAACCTATGAAATTTGATTGAATTGTGCGAATGATGCAAATGTTGTTGTTAAACCCATGAATTTGATTGAATTGTGTGAATGATGAAAATATTGATGTTAAACCCATGAAATTTGATTGAATGGTGCGAATGATGAAGAAAATGTTATTGTTAAACCTATGAAATTTGATTGAATTGTGTGAATGATGGAAATGTTGATGTTAAACCTATGAAATTTGATTGAATTGTGCGAATGATGCAAATGTATTTGTTAAACCCATGAAATTTGATTGAATTGTGTGAATGTTGAAAATATTGATGTTAAACCCATGAAATTTGATTGAATTGTGCGAATGATGAAGAAAATGTTGTTGTTAAACCTATGAAATTTGATTGACATGTGTGAATGATGCAAATGTTGTTGTTAAACCCATTAAATTTGATTGAATTGTTTGAATGATAATGATTTTATTGTCAATCCTATGAAATTTGATTGAATTGTGTGAATGATGAAAATGTTGTTGTTAAACCGATGAAATTTGATTGAATTGTGTGAATGATGAAAATGTTGTTGTTAAACCTATGAAATTTGATTGAATTGTGTGAATGGTGAAAATGTTGTTGTTAAATCGATGAAATTTGATTGAATTGTGTGAATGATGAAAATGTTGTTATTAAACCTATGAAATTTGATTGAATTGTGTGAATGATGAAAACGTTGATGTTCAACCTATCAAATTTGATTGAATTGTGGAATGATGAAAATGTTGTTGTTAAACCCATGAAATTTGACTGAGTTGTGTGAATGATGAAAACGTTGATGTTAAACTTATGAAATTTGATTGAATTGTGTGAATGATGAAAATGTTGATGTTAAACCAATGAAATTTGATTGAATGGTGCGAATGATGAAGAAAATGTTGTTGTTAAACCTATGAAAGTGGATTGAATAATGTGAATGATGAAGATGTTGTTGCTAAACCTATGACATTTGATTGAATTGTGTGAATGATGAAAATGTTGTTGTTAAACCTATGACATTTGATTGAATTGTGTTAATGATGAAAACGTTGATGTTAAACATATGAAATTCGATTGAATTATGCGAATGATGAAGATGTTGTTGTTAAACCTATGAAATTTGATTGAATTGTGTCAATGATGAAAATATTGTTGTTAAACCCACGAAATTTGATTGAATTGTGCGAGTGATGAAAATGTTGTTGTTAAACCTATGAAATTTGATTGAATTGTGTGAATGATGGAACTGTTGATGTTAAACCTATGAAATTTGATTGAATTGTGCGAATGATGCAAATGTTGTTGTTAAACCCATGAAATTTGATTGAATTGTGTGAATGATGAAAATATTGATGTTAAACCCATGAAATTTGATTGAATTGTGCGAATGATGAAGAAAATGTTGTTGTTAAACCTATGAAATTTGATTGACATGTGTGAATGATGCAAATGTTGTTGTTAAACCCATTAAATTTTATTGAATTGTTTGAATGATAATGATGTTATTGTCAATCCTATCAAATTTGATTGAATTGTGTGAATGATGAAAATGTTGTTGTTAAACCGATGAAATTTGATTGAATTGTGTGAATGATGAAAATGTTGTTGTTAAACCGATGAAATTTGATTGAATTGTGTGAATGATGAAAATGTTATTGTTAAACCTATGAAATTTGATTGAATTGTGTGAATGATGGAAATGTTGATGTTAAACCTATGAAATTTGATTGAATTGTGCGAATGATGCAAATGTTGTTGTTAAACCCATGAAATTTGATTGAATTGTGTGAATGATGAAAATATTGATGTTAAACCCATGAAATTTGATTGAATGTGCGAATGATGAAGAAAATGTTATTGTTAAACCTATGAAATTTGATTGAATTGTGTGAATGATGGAAATGTTGATGTTAAACCTATGAAATTTGATTGAATTGTGCGAATGATGCAAATGTATTTGTTAAACCCATGAAATTTGATTGAATTGTGTGAATGTTGAAAATATTGATGTTAAACCCATGAAATTTGATTGAATTGTGCGAATGATGAAGAAAATGTTGTTGTTAAACCTATGAAATTTGATTGACATGTGTGAATGATGCAAATGTTGTTGTTAAACCCATTAAATTTGATTGAATTGTTTGAATGATAATGATGTTATTGTCAATCCTACGAAATTTGATTGAATTATGTGAATGATGAAAACGTTGATGTTAAACCTATGAAATTTGATTGAATTGTGTGAATGATGAAAATGTTGTTGTTAAACCTATGAAATTTGATTGAATTGTGTGAATGATGAAAACCTTGATGTTCAACCTATGAAATTTGATTGAATTGTGGGAATGATGAAAAGAAATTTGACTGAGTTGTGTGAATGATGAAAACGTTGATGTTAAACTTATGAAATTTGATTGAATTATGTGAATGATGAAAATGTTGATGTTAAACCTATGAAATTTGATTGAATGGTGCGAATGATGAAGAAAATGTTATTGTTAAACCTATGAAATTTGATTGAATTGTGTGAATGATGGAAATGTTGATGTTAAACCTATGAAATTTGATTGAATTGTGCGAATGATGCAAATGTTGTTGTTAAACCCATGAAATTTGATTGAATTGTGTGAATGATGAAAATATTGATGTTAAACCCATGAAATTTGATTGAATTGTGCGAATGATGAAGAAAATGTTGTTATTAAACCTATGAAATTTGATTGACATGTGTGAATGATGCAAATGTTGTTGTTAAACCCATTAAATTTTATTGAATTGTTTGAATGATAATGATGTTATTGTCAATCCTATCAAATTTGATTGAATTGTGTGAATGATGAAAATGTTGTTGTTAAACCGATGAAATTTGATTGAATTGTGTGAATGATGAAAATGTTGTTGTTAAACCGATGAAATTTGATTGAATTGTGTGAATGATGAAAATGTTATTGTTAAACCTATGAAATTTGATTGAATTGTGTGAATGATGGAAATGTTGATGTTAAACCTATGAAATTTGATTGAATTGTGCGAATGATGCAAATGTTGTTGTTAAACCCATGAAATTTGATTGAATTGTGTGAATGATGAAAATATTGATGTTAAACCCATGAAATTTGATTGAATGGTGCGAATGATGAAGAAAATGTTATTGTTAAACCTATGAAATTTGATTGAATTGTGTGAATGATGGAAATGTTGATGTTAAACCTATGAAATTTGATTGAATTGTGCGAATGATGCAAATGTATTTGTTAAACCCATGAAATTTGATTGAATTGTGTGAATGTTGAAAATATTGATGTTAAACCCATGAAATTTGATTGAATTGTGCGAATGATGAAGAAAATGTTGTTGTTAAACCTATGAAATTTGATTGACATGTGTGAATGATGCAAATGTTGTTGTTAAACCCATTAAATTTGATTGAATTGTTTGAATGATAATGATGTTATTGTCAATCCTATGAAATTTGATTGAATTGTGTGAATGATGAAAATGTTGTTGTTAAACCGATGAAATTTGATTGAATTGTGTGAATGATGAAAATGTTGTTGTTAAACCTATGAAATTTGATTGAATTGTGTGAATGGTGAAAATGTTGTTGTTAAATCGATGAAATTTGATTGAATTGTGTGAATGATGGAAATGTTGATGTTAAACCTATGAAATTTGATTGAATTGTGCGAATGATGCAAATGTTGTTGTTAAACCCATGAAATTTGATTGAATTGTGTGAATGATGAAAATATTGATGTTAAACCCATGAAATTTGATTGAATTGTGCGAATGATGAAGAAAATGTTGTTGTTAAACCTATGAAATTTGATTGACATGTGTGAATGATGCAAATGTTGTTGTTAAACCCATTAAATTTTATTGAATTGTTTGAATGATAATGATGTTATTGTCAATCCTATCAAATTTGATTGAATTGTGTGAATGATGAAAATGTTGTTGTTAAACCGATGAAATTTGATTGAATTGTGTGAATGATGAAAATGTTGTTGTTAAACCGATGAAATTTGATTGAATTGTGTGAATGATGAAAATGTTATGTTAAACCTATGAAATTTGATTGAATTGTGTGAATGATGGAATGTTGATGTTAAACCTATGAAATTTGATTGAATTGTGCGAATGATGCAAATGTTGTTGTTAAACCCATGAAATTTGATTGAATTGTGTGAATGATGAAAATATTGATGTTAAACCCATGAAATTTGATTGAATGGTGCGAATGATGAAGAAAATGTTATTGTTAAACCTATGAAATTTGATTGAATTGTGTGAATGATGGAAATGTTGATGTTAAACCTATGAAATTTGATTGAATTGTGCGAATGATGCAAATGTATTTGTTAAACCCATGAAATTTGATTGAATTGTGTGAATGTTGAAAATATTGATGTTAAACCCATGAAATTTGATTGAATTGTGCGAATGATGAAGAAAATGTTGTTGTTAAACCTATGAAATTTGATTGACATGTGTGAATGATGCAAATGTTGTTGTTAAACCCATTAAATTTGATTGAATTGTTTGAATGATAATGATGTTATTGTCAATCCTATGAAATTTGATTGAATTGTGTGAATGATGAAAATGTTGTTGTTAAACCGATGAAATTTGATTGAATTGTGTGAATGATGAAAATGTTGTTGTTAAACCTATGAAATTTGATTGAATTGTGTGAATGGTGAAAATGTTGTTGTTAAATCGATGAAATTTGATTGAATTGTGTGAATGATGAAAATGTTGTTATTAAACCTATGAAATTTGATTGAATTGTGTGAATGATGAAAACGTTGATGTTCAACCTATCAAATTTGATTGAATTGTGGGAATGATGAAAAATGTTGTTGTTAAACCCATGAAATTTGACTGAGTTGTGTGAATGATGAAACCGTTGATGTTAAACTTATGAAATTTGATTGAATTGTGTGAATGATGAAATGTTGATGTTAAACCAATGAAATTTGATTGAATGGTGCGAATGATGAAGAAAATGTTGTTGTTAAACCTATGAAAGTGGATTGAATAATGTGAATGATGAAGATGTTGTTGCTAAACCTATGACATTTGATTGAATTGTGTGAATGATGAAAATGTTGTTGTTAAACCTATGACATTTGATTGAATTGTGTTAATGATGAAAACGTTGATGTTAAACATATGAAATTTGATTGAATTATGCGAATGATGAAGATGTTGTTGTTAAACCTATGAAATTTGATTGAATTGTGTCAATGATGAAAATATTGTTGTTAAACCCACGAAATTTGATTGAATTGTGCGAGTGATGAAAATGTTGTTGTTAAACCTATGAAATTTGATTGAATTGTGTGAATGATGGAACTGTTGATGTTAAACCTATGAAATTTGATTGAATTGTGCGAATGATGCAAATGTTGTTGTTAAACCCATGAAATTTGATTGAATTGTGTGAATGATGAAAACATTGATGTTAAACCTATGAAATTTAATTGAATTGTGTGAATGATGAAAAATGTTGTTGTTAAACCCATGAAATTTGATTGAATTGTGCGAATGATGAAAACGTTGAACTTAAACCTATAAATTGGATTGAATTGTGTGAATGATGAAAATATTGATGTTAAACCCATGAAATTTGATTGAATTGTGCGAATGATGAAGAAAATGTTGTTGTTAAACCTATGAAATTTGATTGACATGTGTGAATGATGCAAATGTTGTTGTTAAACCCATTAAATTTGATTGAATTGTGTGAATGATAATGATGTTATTGTCAAACCTATGAAATTTGATTGAATTGTGTGAATGATGAAAATGTTGATGTTAAACCTATGAAATTTGATTGAATTGTGTGAATGATGAAAATGTTGTTGTTAAACCTATGAAATTTGATTGAATTGTGTGAATGATGAAAACATTGATGTTCAACCTATGAAATTTGATTGAATTGTGTGAATGATGAAAAATGTTGTTGTTAAACCCATGAAATTTGATTGAGTTGTGCGAATGATCAAGAAAATGTTGTTGTTAAACCTATGAAATTTGATTGACATGTGTGAATGATGCAAATGTTGTTGTTAAACCCATTAAATTTGATTGAATT
This sequence comes from Lathyrus oleraceus, assembly GCF_024323335.1. NCBI lineage: Eukaryota > Viridiplantae > Streptophyta > Magnoliopsida > Fabales > Fabaceae > Lathyrus > Lathyrus oleraceus. The sequence goes on from NW_026112881.1 coordinate 10,138, forward strand.
GTGTGAACGATAATGATGTTATTGTCAAACCTATGAAACTTGATTGAATTGTGTGAATGGTGAAAATGTTGTTGTTAAATCGATGAAATTTGATTGAATTGTGTGAATGATGAAAATGTTGTTGTTAAACCTATGAAATTTGATTGAATTGTGTGAATGATGAAAACATTGATGTTCAACCTATGAAATTTGATTGAATTGTGGGAATGATGAAAAATGTTGTCGTTAAACCCATGACATTTGATTGATTTGTGTGAATGATGAAAATGTTGTTGTTAAACCTATGACATTTGATTGAATTGTGTGAATGATGAAAATGTTGATGTTAAACATATGAAATTTGAATGAATTATGCGAATCATGAAGATGTTGTTGTTAAACCTATGAAATTTGATTGAATTGTGTCAATGATGAAAATATTGTCGTTAAACCCATGAAATTTGATTGAATTGTGCGAGTGATGAAAATGTTGTTGTTAAACCTATGAATATTGATTGAATTGTGTGAATGATGGAAGTGTTGATGTTAAACCTATGAAATTTGATTGAATTCTGCAAATGATGCAAATGTTGTTGTTAAACCCATGAAATTTGATTGAAATGTGTGAATGATGAAAACATTGATGTTAAACCTATGAAATTTAACTGAATTGTGCGAATGATGAAAAATGTTGTTGTTAAACCCATGATATTTGATTGAACTGTGTGAATAATGAAATCGTTGATCTTAAACCTATGAAATTTGATTGAATTGTGTGAATAATGAAAATATTGATGTTAAGCCCATGAAATTTGATTGAATATTGCGAATGATGAAGAAAATGTTGTTGTTAAACCTATGAAATTTGATTGACATGTGTGAATGATGCAAATGTTGTTGTTAAACCCATTAAATTTGATTGAATTGTGTGAATGATAATGATGTTATTGTCAAACCTCTGAAATTTGATTGAATTGTGTGAATGATGAAAATGTTGTTGTTAAACCGATGAAATTTGATTGAATTGTGTGAATGATGAAAATGTTGTTGTTAAACCTATGGAATTTGATTGAATTGTGTGAATGATGAAAACGTTGATGTTCAACCTATGAAATTTGATTTAATTGTGTGAATGAAGAAAAATGTTGTTGTTAAACCCATGAAATTTGATTGAGTTATGTGAATGATGAAAATGTTGATGTTAAACCTATGAAATTTGATTGAATGGTGCGAATGATGAAGAAAATGTTATTGTTAAACCTATGAAATTTGATTGAATTGTGTGAATGATGGAAATGTTGATGTTAAACCTATGAAATTTGATTGAATTGTGCGAATGATGCAAATGTTGTTGTTAAACCCATGAAATTTGATTGAATTGTGTGAATGATGAAAATATTGATGTTAAACCCATGAAATTTGATTGAATTGTGCGAATGATGAAGAAAATGTTGTTGTTAAACCTATGAAATTTGATTGACATGTGTGAATGATGCAAATGTTGTTGTTAAACCCATTAAATTTTATTGAATTGTTTGAATGATAATGATGTTATTGTCAATCCTATCAAATTTGATTGAATTGTGTGAATGATGAAAATGTTGTTGTTAAACCGATGAAATTTGATTGAATTGTGTGAATGATGAAAATGTTGTTGTTAAACCGATGAAATTTGATTGAATTGTGTGAATGATGAAAATGTTATTGTTAAACCTATGAAATTTGATTGAATTGTGTGAATGATGGAAATGTTGATGTTAAACCTATGAAATTTGATTGAATTGTGCGAATGATGCAAATGTTGTTGTTAAACCCATGAAATTTGATTGAATTGTGTGAATGATGAAAATATTGATGTTAAACCCATGAAATTTGATTGAATGGTGCGAATGATGAAGAAAATGTTATTGTTAAACCTATGAAATTTGATTGAATTGTGTGAATGATGGAAATGTTGATGTTAAACCTATGAAATTTGATTGAATTTTGCGAATGATGCAAATGTATTTGTTAAACCCATGAAATTTGATTGAATTGTGTGAATGTTGAAAATATTGATGTTAAACCCATGAAATTTGATTGAATTGTGCGAATGATGAAGAAAATGTTGTTGTTAAACCTATGAAATTTGATTGACATGTGTGAATGATGCAAATGTTGTTGTTAAACCCATTAAATTTGATTGAATTGTTTGAATGATAATGATGTTATTGTCAATCCTATGAAATTTGATTGAATTGTGTGAATGATGAAAATGTTGTTGTTAAACCGATGAAATTTGATTGAATTGTGTGAATGATGAAAATGTTGTTGTTAAACCTATGAAATTTGATTGAATTGTGTGAATGGTGAAAATGTTGTTGTTAAATCGATGAAATTTGATTGAATTGTGTGAATGATGAAAATGTTGTTATTAAACCTATGAAATTTGATTGAATTGTGTGAATGATGAAAACGTTGATGTTCAACCTATCAAATTTGATTGAATTGTGGGAATGATGAAAAATGTTGTTGTTAAACCCATGAAATTTGACTGAGTTGTGTGAATGATGAAAACGTTGATGTTAAACTTATGAAATTTGATTGAATTGTGTGAATGATGAAAATGTTGATGTTAAACCAATGAAATTTGATTGAATGGTGCGAATGATGAAGAAAATGTTGTTGTTAAACCTATGAAAGTGGATTGAATAATGTGAATGATGAAGATGTTGTTGCTAAACCTATGACATTTGATTGAATTGTGTGAATGATGAAAATGTTGTTGTTAAACCTATGACATTTGATTGAATTGTGTTAATGATGAAAACGTTGATGTTAAACATATGAAATTCGATTGAATTATGCGAATGATGAAGATGTTGTTGTTAAACCTATGAAATTTGATTGAATTGTGTCAATGATGAAAATATTGTTGTTAAACCCACGAAATTTGATTGAATTGTGCGAGTGATGAAAATGTTGTTGTTAAACCTATGAAATTTGATTGAATTGTGTGAATGATGGAACTGTTGATGTTAAACCTATGAAATTTGATTGAATTGTGCGAATGATGCAAATGTTGTTGTTAAACCCATGAAATTTGATTGAATTGTGTGAATGATGAAAACATTGATGTTAAACCTATGAAATTTAATTGAATTGTGTGAATCATGAAAAATGTTGTTGTTAAACCCATGATATTTGATTGAATTGTGCGAATGATAAAAACGTTGAACTTAAACCTATAAAATTGGATTGAATTGTGTGAATGATGAAAATATTGATGTTAAACCCATGAAATTTGATTGAATTGTGCGAATGATGAAGAAAATGTTGTTGTTAAACCTATAAAATTTGATTGACATGTGTGAATGATGCAAATGTTGTTGTTAAACCCATTAAATTTGATTGAATTGTGTGAATGATAATGATGTTATTGTCAAACCTACGAAATTTGATTGAATTATGTGAATGATGAAAACGTTGATTTTAAACCTATGAAATTTAATTGAATTGTGTGAATGATGAAAATGTTGTTGTTAAACCTATGAAATTTGATTGAATTGTGTGAATGATGAAAACATTGATGTTCAACCTATGAAATTTGATTGAATTGTGTGAATGATGAAAAATGTTGTTGTTAAACCCATGAAATTTGATTGAGTTGTGCGAATGATCAAGAAAATGTTGTTGTTAAACCTATGAAATTTGATTGACATGTGCGAATGATGCAAATGTTGTTGTTAAACCCATTAAATTTGATTGAATTGTGTGAACGATAATGATGTTATTGTCAAACCTATGAAACTTGATTGAATTGTGTGAATGGTGAAAATGTTGTTGTTAAATCGATGAAATTTGATTGAATTGTGTGAATGATGAAAATGTTGTTGTTAAACCTATGAAATTTGATTGAATTGTGTGAATGATGAAAACATTGATGTTCAACCTATGAAATTTGATTGAATTGTGGGAATGATGAAAAATGTTGTCGTTAAACCCATGACATTTGATTGATTTGTGTGAATGATGAAAATGTTGTTGTTAAACCTATGACATTTGATTGAATTGTGTGAATGATGAAAATGTTGATGTTAAACATATGAAATTTGAATGAATTATGCGAATCATGAAGATGTTGTTGTTAAACCTATGAAATTTGATTGAATTGTGTCAATGATGAAAATATTGTCGTTAAACCCATGAAATTTGATTGAATTGTGCGAGTGATGAAAATGTTGTTGTTAAACCTATGAATATTGATTGAATTGTGTGAATGATGGAAGTGTTGATGTTAAACCTATGAAATTTGATTGAATTCTGCAAATGATGCAAATGTTGTTGTTAAACCCATGAAATTTGATTGAAATGTGTGAATGATGAAAACATTGATGTTAAACCTATGAAATTTAACTGAATTGTGCGAATGATGAAAAATGTTGTTGTTAAACCCATGATATTTGATTGAACTGTGTGAATAATGAAAACGTTGATCTTAAACCTATGAAATTTGATTGAATTGTGTGAATAATGAAAATATTGATGTTAAGCCCATGAAATTTGATTGAATATTGCGAATGATGAAGAAAATGTTGTTGTTAAACCTATGAAATTTGATTGACATGTGTGAATGATGCAAATGTTGTTGTTAAACCCATTAAATTTGATTGAATTGTGTGAATGATAATGATGTTATTGTCAAACCTCTGAAATTTGATTGAATTGTGTGAATGATGAAAATGTTGTTGTTAAACCGATGAAATTTGATTGAATTGTGTGAATGATGAAAATGTTGTTGTTAAACCTATGGAATTTGATTGAATTGTGTGAATGATGAAAACGTTGATGTTCAACCTATGAAATTTGATTTAATTGTGTGAATGAAGAAAAATGTTGTTGTTAAACCCATGAAATTTGATTGAGTTGTGTGAATGATGAAAACGTTGATGTTAAACTTATGAAATTTGATTGAATTGTGTGAATGATGAAAATGTTGATGTAAAACCTATGAAATTTGATTGAATGGTGCGAATGATGAAGAAAATGTTGTTGTTAAACCTATGAAATTTGATTGAATAATGTGAATGATGAAGATGTTGTTGCTAAACATATGACATTTGATTGAATTGTGTGAATGATGAAAATGTTGTTGTTAAACCTATGACATTTGATTGAATTGTGTGAATGATGAAAACGTTGATGTTAAACATATGAAATTTGATTGAATTATGCGAATGATGAAGATGTTGTTGTTAAACCTATGAAATATGATTGAATTGTGTCAATGATGAAAATATTGTTGTTAAACCCACGAAATTTGATTGAATTGTGCGAGTGATGAAAATGTTGTTGTTAAACCTATGAAATTTGATTGAATTGTGTGAATGATGGAAATGTTGATGTTAAACCTATGAAATTTGATTGAATTGTGCGAATGATGCAAATGTTGTTGTTAAACCCATGAAATTTGATTGAATTGTGTGAATGATGAAAATATTAATGTTAAACCCATGAAATTTGATTGAATTATGCGAATGATGAAGAAAATGTTGTTGTTAAAGCTATGAAATTTGATTGACATGTGTGAATGATGCAAATGTTGTTGTTAAACCCATTAAATTTGATTGAATTGTTTGAATGATAATGATGTTATTGTCAATCCTATGAAATTTGATTGAATTGTGTGAATGATGAAAATGTTGTTGTTAAACCGATGAAATTTGATTGAATTGTGTGAATGATGAAAATGTTGTTGTTAAACCTATGAAATTTGATTGAATTGTGTGAATGATGAAATCGTTGATGTTCAACCTATGAAATTTGATTGAATTGTGTGAATGATGAAAAATGTTGTTGTTCAACCCATGAAATTTTATTGAGTTGTGTGAATGACGAAAACGTTGATGTTAAACTTATGAAATTTGATTTAATTGTGTGAATGATGAAAATGTTGAAGTTAAACCTATGAAATTTGATTGAATGGTGCGAATGATGAAGAAAATGTCGTTGTTAAACCCATGCAATTTGATTGAATAATGTGAATGATGAAGATGTTGTTGCTAAACCTATGACATTTGATTGAATTGTGTGAATGATGAAAATGTTGTTGTTAAACCTATGACATTTGATTGAAATGTGTGAATGATGAAAACGTTGATGTTAAACATATGAAATTTGATTGAATTATGCGAATGATGAAGATGTTGTTGTTAAACCTATGACATTTGATTGAAATGTGTCAATGATGAAAATATTGTTGTTAAACCCTTGAAATTTGAATGAATTATGTGAGTGATGAAAATGTTGTTGTTCAACCTCTGAAATTTGATTGAATTGTGTCAATGACGGAAATGTTGATGTTAAACCCATGAAATTTGATTGAATTGTGCGAGTGATGAAAATGTTGTTGCTAAACCTATGAAATTTAATTGAATTGTGTGAATGATTGAAATGTTGATGTTAAACCTATGAAATTTGATTGAATTGTGCGAATGATGCAAATGTTGTTGTTAAACCCATGAAATTTGATTGAATTGTGTGAATGATGAAAACGTTGATCTTAAACCTATGAAATTTGATTCAATTGTGTGAATAATGAAAATATTGATGTTAAACCCATGAAATTTGATTGAATTGTGCGAATGATGAAGAAAATGTTGTTGTTAAACGTAAGAAGTTTAATTGACATGTCTGAGTGATGCAAATGTTATTGTTAAACCCATTAAATTTGATTGAATTGTGTGAATGATAATGATGTTATTGTCAAACCTATGAAATTTGATTGAATTGTGGGAATGATGAAAATGTAGTTGTTAAACCGATGAAATTTGATTGAATTGTGTGAATGATGAAAATGTTGTTGTTAAACCTATGAAATTTGATTGAATTGTGTGAATGATGAAAACGTTGATGTTCAACCTATGAAATTTGATTGAATTGTGTGAATGATGAAAAATGTTTTGTTAAACCCATGAAATTTTATTGAGTTGTGTGAATGATGAAAACGTTGATGTTAAACTTATCAAATTTGATTGAATTGTGTGAATGATGAAAATCTTGATGTTAAACCTATGAAATTTGATTGAATGGTGCGAATGATGAAGAAAATGTTGTTGTTAAACCTATGAAATTTGATTGAATAATGTGAATGATGAAGATGTTGTTGCTAAACCCATGACTTTGTATTGAATTGTGTGAATGATGAAAATGTCGTTGTTAAACCTATGACATTTGATTGAATTGTGTGAATGATGAAAACGTTGATGTTAAACATATGAAATTTGATTGAATTATGCGAATGATGAAGATGTTGTTGTTAAACCTATGAAATTTGATTGAATTGTGTCAATGATGAAAATATTGTTGTTAAACCCACGAAATTTGATTGAATTGTGCGAGTGATGAAAATGTTGTTGTTACACCTATGAAATTTGATTGAATTGTGTGAATGATGGAAATGTTGATGTTAAACCTATGAAATTTGATTGAATGGTGCGAATGATGATGAAAATGTTGTTGTTAAACCTATGAAATTTGATTGAATAATGTGAATGATGAAGATGTTGTTGCTAAACCCATGACTTTGTATTGAATTGTGTGAATGATGAAAATGTTGTTGTTAAACCTATGACATTTGATTGAATTGTGTGAATGATGAAAACGTTGATGTTAAACATATGAAATTTGATTTAATTATGCGAATGATGAAGATGTTGTTGTTAAAACTATGAAATTTGATTGAATTGTGTCAATGATGAAAATATTGTTGTTAAACCCACGAAATTTGATTGAATTGTGCGATTGATGAAAATGTTGTTGTTAAACCTATGAAATTTGATTGAATTGTGTGAATGATGGAAATGTTGTTGTTAAACCTATGAAATTTTATTGAATTGTGCGAATGATTCAAAAGTTGTTGTTAAACCCATGAAATTTGATTGAATTGTGTGAATGATGAAAACATTGATGTTAAACCTATGAAATTTAATTGAATTGTGTGAATCATGAAAAATGTTGTTGTTAAACCCATGATATTTGATTGAATTGTGCGAATGATGAAAACGTTGATCTTAAACCTATGAAATTTGATTAAATTGTGTGAATGATGAAAATATTGATCTTAAACCCATGAAATTTGATTGAATTGTGCGAATGATGAAGAGAATGTTGTTGTTAAACCTATGAAATTTGATTGACATGTGTGAATGATGCAAATGTTGTTGTTAAACCCATTAAATTTGATTGAATTGTGTGAATGATAATGATGTTTGTTGATTCCTTAGGATTGGCATTAATTTTAGAAAACAAATAATGTAATCATCTCTGTTGGTTTAATATGTTGGGTTGAAGAAATTCAACATATGGACCAACATGTCATGTACGATGTCACGACATCAGGTCTGTGACATCGCACATGTGTAGAAAACTGAATTAATTAATTCAGTATATATTCTGGGATCAGCAAGGATATCTGGTGAATATCCTAACTCCCATGTGGAGGTCTTGAAGACTCAATCAGAAGATATATATGCTCAAAATATGGAGATATATATGGAGAGATTCTAGGATTGAAAACCTTGTTTGTAGCAGAATTTTTCTGCTGAAGTTGTAACAGCAAAGAACAAGTCTGCTGCGATTTCTGAAGGCCCAAATCCAGTTGGGTGATTAGGTTATAAATAACTGATTGTAACCTAGTATTTGTAAGCCTCATAGAATGAAAATTTAGGGGTGTGTGTGAGGTAAACCTCCCAATCTGTGGGAAGGTTACCATATGTTTCTCAGTGGTAAAAGCTGAGAGTTTTGTAACTCAAAGCCTGTAGGCAAGAGTGATTTTGTTCTTGAATGAAGCTGTGAAGCAAGTTCAAGGTGTGTTAACATTACATTGTACTTGTAGTGATAGGAATGGAAACTGGAGGTTTCTATCTAGGAGTTCCTAGGTATAGATTGCATTGGGTAGGGATTAAGTGAAGAGTTGTAAACGGGTGAGTTTAACTCTGAATTAATACTGCTAATAGTGGATCTTCTTCCTGGCTTGGTAGCCCCCAGATGTAGGTCATGTTGGACTGAACTGGGTTAACAATTTCCTGTGTTTGTTTTCCTTCTGCATGTGTTTATTACTGCCATAACTCAGCAGGTATTCCAGTCAGCTTATCAAGATGATAACTGACCTGGCATATAGCCTTCTGTTTGAATGTCAATCAGAAAGCTGTAACATTCATCAGGGACAGTGCATACTGAATGATAAGTAAGTTAACTTTAGTTCAGTATTTAATTAAGTTTGTTCTCTTCAAGGATAACAGACTTGGCTGAAGGATCATAGTGAAACTGTCAAACTGGATGTTCTGACAGTTGATACTGAAGGCTGATACTGAAGTAGAGACTAGTTGGTCTTTTACAGTATTGCAAACTTAGCACAGCACGTGTCCAGGAACATAACAGACTCAGCATATGTTCTGGATGTCGAACTGAATGTTGTGACATTCATTCCCAACTGCAGGTGCTAAAGAGTAGGATGATTGGTTTTTCTGGTTTAGTATTTTTCTCAGGCTATTCTTCAGGGATTCACCAGCTTAGAGAAAAACCAGGAAGCCAACTACCAACCTACAATTAATGAACCTAACAAATAGCCTAGTTGTTAGCAATCTAATAAGTGGAAATTAGATTGACGTGTTCAACCTTTAATTCAGGAAATACAAGTTAAAGATATACACACTGGAACAATGTAACAGATGATGTCCTCAAACAACAGTAAGACATCATGTTGATAACTGTGGAAGAAAACAACAGAAGTGAGTACTAGGTTTGACTTCTGTTGAGTCTTTCTTCCTGATGCACATAACCAGGTGTTCATACATTCTAGGGTGACATAGAATGAGATGTCGTGACATCTGTGAACTTGTGCATATTAGTACAGTGGTTAATAACTATCTTGCTGTATTAGTTACAATGTTAGATCAGATGTCATGACGTGGAGTAGAACATCTGAATTCTGACTACACCAGAATTTCAATTGGTATCAGAGCAGGCATCCTGTTCTGCTTCTGGATGAGATCCATGGGTGATACTTTCTGGTATCTTGCAAGAAGTTATGTTGGAACCAGTGGAAGGTTCTGTAATTTCCCTGAATGGTCCCTTGAAGTAGGTGGATGGACTGTTCATGACAAGAATAATGTGTACCTGTATCTGGAGGTTGGCAATTGGCCTGTGTATGGGACAGCTGTGCCAGTATTGAATCACATTCAAACTTGGTATGGTCTTTGAGGTTGATTTGGTGAAAAGTGTGTTCTTAGGTTGAGTGTATTATGATTTCCGCTGCATAATACCTGGCAAGACTCAAACTCTGATGTAGTTTCCCCTCATGTGGATGAAAGGCTGCTGTGTTCAAGATTTCATCAGAACCTCTGAAGATGTCAAAGCTACTTGAGTCCCCTCAAGTCCACTCATCATGATGTACTCACGTCAGGATGGTAAGAATCACCTGTTCACTGACTCTTTTACACTCTTGGGTAGTGTATATGAAGACCTTGAAGTCTTTCAAGGAGGGTGTGTTCCAAGGAGGTGGAACCAATGTTCTATGTGATGTGAGAACATGTTGTTCAACAAGTATGCAGCTGCTGGTTGAAGAACAAATGTTTTTAGGTGTCAAACAAAGGGATACTCTTGTTTGGAACCTACTCCTGACCGGGAAGAGGAGACACCTGTGTGGGCTAAGTTGACAAGGGTAGGGTCAACTATGTGTATGCTCAAGAAGGTCACATGTAGAGGTCTGGTCTCTAGAAGTGGAGCTGGGTGAGATGTGACATTGAGCAATTTCCTGCTGCTTGTCCTACTCCTATAGATTGATCAGGGATGGATGGTTGTTCTCTGGAGTACTATGGAGTGTTGGAAGACAAGTCCTCTGGATGTTAGCAGTCAACAATGGGGTAACCTGACTGCTGCTTCAACTTAGAGGATTGGGACCATGAATCTTGTTATTCAAGCACCACGATCAAAAGTGGCAGTTCTTTCAAGGAGTGAGAATATGAAGATTCATAGGTTGGTTGATGAAGTATGCTCTAGCAATGCATATCTGCTATTGACTGGTGTTCCTCTAGTACTTATGGTCAGCTAAAGTCTGATTGGTGTGGTAGGAGTATGCGTAGGTATAACTCATAGAGTTAGTTACCACTGGTAGGAATGGAGTATGTTTGTACAATGCATGGATATTGGTGTGAAGTTTCCATGATTGTTAATTTGAGGGGGAGTTTTGGTTAACCTCCTCACATTTGGTCAGCCTAGGATCTGGTTGGCTGTTGACCTGTGTCACATGGGTTCTGATAGTTGTGTGACACAATTTGCAAGGAAGAATTCATCTCTCTCATTCCTAAGGGTGAATTTAATCTGGGAAGACTTTCAAAACTCTCTAGGTGCTTGCAAGCAGAAGATGTTGACACAAGAAGAGTACTTTCAAAGTATTCTTATGGTGGAAGTATCTGAAAGGAAAATTGGGAAAGGATTTAAGATCAATGTCTACTTGTGTCAAGTACAAGTGTTTAATTGATTATCCTTGGAGCTCAAGATAACGGATGTTCTTAAAGATGTTGGAACATCACTTCTTCAAGACCCTGTGCAGAATCACAGGAAGGATAGTACATTGGCTTATGATCTATATCTTTGGTGGCAGCAAAAGCATATGATCTCTGAAAAGGTTTCCTGGCAAGAAACATGACTCGGCCGTGGTATGTACAAAAAGAAGAAGACATCATAGTCTTGATGGTGGTTGCTTGGATCAGATTATTTCTGATCTAGGTAAGGAAGTGCATTAGCTTATGCACACTGTGGAGTCAAGAACTAGTGGCAGCAACCTTGACATCATGGAAACAGCCTTGCCTTAGGATATGGAATCCTTGGTAGAGCTGAAGGGTTGGTTTCTAGCTGGTCCTTCTGAAGACTCATACATCAGAGTGTCTGATGTCTTTGGAGAAGAAGTAGGGATTCATCAAGGTGTGAGCTTGGATGACTTAACTGCAAACCTGCAGGATGGAGGTTGTTTACTCAAACTTGGTTCCACAATCAAGTCTATGAGAACATTGAACTCAGTTCTGTGAAGGGAGGAAGTTCCTTCAAGTGGCAGAAGAAGGAGCTGAATTCAACAGCTATATGTCAAAACACAATGTTGTGACATTTGGTTCAACATCAGAGTCTTAGTTGGTGAGGTGGCACATCAACTTGAGATTGAAAGGTCTACAGGGTTGTAGATTGGATACTTCAAAAAGCTTGAAGTTCTAGTCTCACTTGGAAGGTCAGAATATCTTTGGGAGAAGTCTGATAAACTTGGGGAGGTCAAAAAGCAGCATTTGACCTTTTCATATGAGGATTCATGAAGGAGGTAATCAACCAGTGGCAATTGGTCTACCTCAGAAGTGAGTTCGAAGAATCAAGATAATCAACATATGGCAGCTGATTATGCTTGAGGAAAGTCTGAGACAAATTACTCTTGAGTAGAAAAGTAGTAAGTTGAAGACTAAAGGAGGTGCTTTCTATTCATCCCTTGGAGCTTGTGGTAGGAGTTCTGAGCTATCTATGGAAGATTATCTCGTGTAATGGGATGAAAATGTATATTTCCCAATGAATGGCTGGGTTCTTCTTGATCAACCCGATGACTCAGTGATATCTGAAGACTATCAGATGGTGTGCCTTGTCTTGTTGTGAAGGATGTCCCAGCTGATGTTAGAACATCCAGTGAAGAGGTCTTCTGTTCTGGTTAGAAGAGAGATTGACACAGAGTGTGAATGTGTTCAACTAAGAGGGTTGAACAGAGGGTGTGCTCTTGAAGACATGAAGATGCGTCTTGTGTTTTCCATTCATCAAGTGGTCTGGATTCTCTATGAATCAGGAAGTATGTGAAGGTCCAACTTTGGGATGTTGGATATGCCCATGTGTGATCTCTAATCTTCAAGAGGAGAGTGGGGTGTCCATGGCAGGGGGAGTTTTGGCCTTGAAGATGCAAGTAATCATCAAGCTTGTGGTCTATGTGTACTCAGATAACCAGGTATGGCACCTTGTCAGCTATCAGGATGCTGTGTCAAGGCTGAGTGAGCTGAAGAATGTCTGACCGAATGTCATGACATTGCCCTAGACAATGCTGCTAATTCCTTCTAAAACTTAAAGTCAGTAGGAATTATGAAGGTGATGTGTCAAATTCTGGTAAATCAGAATAAGCCAGATGGCCACAGCTGTGTGGTACAGGGGGAGTAACCATCTGCTGAAGTGTGGGAATTTGACTGTATCAGTGCCAGATGTCAAGTCTCTACTGGAGGTATGACAGGAACCTTGGAAAATGTTGAATACTAGCAGAATGCAGGAAAAAGCCGCGTAAAATGTTAAGACATCGCGTGCAACGTGTCTGACTGCATATATGGAATAGTCTCCATGCACTGGAACGACTGTTTTGGAAAAGAAACAGTCAAGAGCTATAAAAGGTATTCAAAGATAATCTGAGATTTTGTTGGTGATTCTCTGACTGTTTCTCAGCAAAAATAAATGCATCTTGACCAAGCATTTATTTCTACCGGAAATTCCTAAGCACGGGCGGGGCTATTTAAAGGATGCAATAGCCCTCTTCCTCTCACAAGAAAAACACTCCATTCTCAGAATCATGGGGTATGTTAAGGTTTGGGCAAGCTGTGTAACACCCTTCTAAAAATACCCCAAATATTTAATTAAAACCACACAATATAATCAGAGTAGATATGCAATTAAGGGTGTCACACTTGACACTTCACACCATTCACCAAAACATCCTGTCATGCTCATTTATTTAATCAAAATAAAGCATTTGCATAATTCGCAGCGGATAAAATCTAACAACAATGCAAAACATGTAACACATTACATGTAAACTTGTTCAACAATCAACAATGAAAAACAAGTAAAACATCCCGTCCCGATGTTACATCTACCAGAGCATGACCCACTAAGGAACTACACTAGACTCCAAGGACTAGCTTCTACTCAATCACTCCTCGTTACCTGAAAAATAGTTGTAAGGGTGAGTTCCTCAATCGATATAATAAGCATTATAAAATATCATGACATGTTAAGTAAATTAACGCATTCAATCACCCTAATCAGATCACACAATCAGTAACGACAATATCAACTCCAAAATCATACTCAACACAATCACCAAAACAACCCGTATAATATTGGAATACATCCATTCATATTATACGCCATACATACATGCATTATGCAATGAGACTCCATGCATGCGGTACCGACTATTCGTGAACATATAGTTCAACCTCACCGATCAAATCCAGATACGGCTACCAAGCTCACTAGTCCCACTCATTTGAGACCTAGTGACTCACTCACTAATTCCTCACCATGGGAATTAGCTACCACCCCAAGGGCTATGATATGCACGCTAATCACCTAGCATGCAAACATCAACAACAATCCATAATACTCACTCACTAATTCCTCACCATGGGAATTAGCTACCACCGTAAAGGCCACAATATGCAAGCTAAATCACTTAGTCATGCAAACATCAACAATCATCCACAATGGACATATGCTCACACTCTAAGCCATAAACAGTCCATTCATAATTTCATACATGATAGATACATTCACAACATTATGCATACTATCATACATCATCAACATATTTACCACATAATCATATCATGTCATACCACATAATCAATCACAGTATTAGCACACTCTACTAATACCTATACTGCTCAAAACAACGGGAAATGATCCCTACCCTATCATACATCAGCTAAATTACATTACTCAGCTGAACAACCAAAAACTGCACAACAACAGCACAGAAAAATCACAATCCTGCCCATACGCGTATTGCCTAGTCCCATACGCGTATGGCCCATTTCTCAGCCAATCCCATACGCGTATTGCCTGCCTCATACGCGTATGCTACGCGTACCACATCCTCATACGCGTACCAACAGAGACAAAACTACGTTAAAATCATCATCTTCTTCATCCATACGCGTATTGCCTAGTACCATACGCGTACCAGACCATCTCATACGCGTATTGCCTAGTGCCATACGCGTATGACCAGAAACCAGAATTCCAGATCTGCTATGGTTTTCTCTGCTACGAGATTCTTCAGATCCAACCTCCCACAGTCCAATTTTACACAGTGTTCGATCATATCATCTAACACGAATCATACCCTATTCGATTTCACAAATTCTAACATTATTACATCTAATCCCTACGAATTTCCTTCAATTATAATCCAAATTTCGTTCATCCAATATTTCACCAATTTCAGCATACATCATTCTCATCAGGGACAAATCAATGGTTTATCACTACCCATTACATGTTATCCCATAATACCCATTAAACGATGATAAACCCCCCTTACCTGAGTTAATCCGGCAATCCTTCAGCTTCAAGCTCTTCCTCTCTTCAACCCTTGTTCTCTGGCTCTTTTTCCCTTTCTCCACTTTAGAGTCGTTTTTCTGTATTCACGTGAAAACTCTCTTTTACCAAATGGGCCCTCTTCTAATTCCAACTTTTATTCCAATAATAATAATAATAATATTCCAATAATATTCCAATTATTTAATTAAATTAATAAATATATTATTAACTTATTTTAAATAATTATCTTATTTTTATCGGGGTGTTACAACTCTCCCCCACTAAAAGAGTTTTCGTCCTCGAAAACATACCTCAAGCGAACAACTCAGGATAAGACTCCTTCATCTGACTCTCAAGTTCCCAAGTCACATTGCCACCTGCTGGTCCTCCCCAAGCTACCTTTACCAAAGCAATCTCTTTACCCCGCAACTGCTTCAACTCTCGATCCTCGATCCTCATAGGTGATGTTTCAACAGTCAGGTTATCTCTCACCTGTACATCATCTACTTGGACCACATGCGACGGATCAGGAATGTACCTCCTCAATTGAGACACATGAAAAATCTCATGCAAATTCGCAAGTGACGGCGGTAAAGCGATACGATAGGCTACCTCCCCTATCCTCTCCAAAATCTGATAAGGACCAATAAATCGAGGTGTCAACTTCTTCGACTTCAAAGCTCGACCAACCCCAGTTATCGGAGTAACACGAAGAAACACATGATCTCCCTCTTGAAACTTAAGTGACTTCCTCCTCTTGTCGTGATAACTCTTCTGACGACTCTGAGCAATCCTCATCTTCTCCTGAATCATCTTAATCCTTTCCGTAGTTTGTTGAACAATCTCCGGTCCAACCACAGCACTCTCACCGGACTCATACCAACATAAAGGTGTTCGACATCTCCTACCATACAAAGCTTCAAACGGTGCCATACCAATGCTCGAATGAAAACTATTGTTGTAGGTAAACTCAATCAAAGGTAAATAACAATTCCAACTACCTCCCTTTTCCAAAACACAAGCCCTCAAAAGATCCTCTAGTGACTGAATCGTCCTCTCAGTCTGACCATCAGTTTGCGGATGATATGCAGAACTCAATCTCAGCTTAGTTCCCAAAGCCCTCTGCAAACCTTCCCAGAACTTCGATGTAAATCTAGGATCTCTATCCGAAACAATACTCGACGGAATACCATGCAAACTTACAATCTTCTCAATATACAACTCAGCTAATCTCTCTAACGGATAATCCATTCTGATCGGAATGAAATGAGCCGATTTTGTCAATCTGTCAACAATCACCCAAATAGCTTCAAAATTCTTACTTGTCCTCGGTAAACCAGAAACAAAATCCATACTGATACTATCCCACTTCCACTCTGGAATAGCCAACGGTTGCATTAGCCCAGACGGCTTCTGATGCTCAATCTTTGACTTCTGACAAGTCAAACAAGAATAAACAAAACTCGCAATTTCCCTTTTCATTCCCGGCCACCAAAATAACTTTTTCAAATCATGATACATCTTCGTAGCCCCAGGATGAATACTCAGGCCACTACGATGTCCTTCCTCAAGAATACTCTTCTTAAGTTCGGTAACATCCGGAATACACACCCGATTACCAAATTTCAAAACACCATTCTCATCAACTCTGAATTCACCACCTTGACCTCGATTCACTAGAGTCAACTTATCAACCAAAAGCACATCGGATTTCTGACCCTCTCTAATCTCATCCAGAATACCACTCGTTAACTTCAACATTCCCAATTTAACACTATTGTGAGTACTCTCACACACCAAACTCAAGTCTCTAAACTGCTCAATTAAATCCAATTCCTTAACCATTAACATCGACATATGCAATGATTTCCGACTCAATGCATCAGCCACGACGTTTGCTTTACCCAGATGGTAATTCAAACCAAAGTCATAATCCTTCAGAAACTCTAACCATCTCCTCTGTCTCATATTCAGCTCTTTCTGATCAAACAAATACTTTAAACTTTTATGGTCACTGAAAACCTCAAATCTTGACCCGTACAAGTAATCCCTCCATAACTTCAGAACAAATACCACAACTGCCAACTCTAAATCGTGTGTCGGATAGTTCCTCTCATGAACCCTCAGTTGTCTCGAAGCATAAGCTATAACCTGCTTATTCTGCATCAACACACCACCCAAACCCAACAATGAAGCATCACAGTAAACCTCAAATGGTTCTGACGGACTCGGTAATATCAGAATAGGAGCAGTAGTTAACCTTCTCTTTAACTCTTGGAAACCTTCTTCACATTTTCAGTCCCAAACAAACGCTTTCCCCTTTCTAGTCAACATCGTCAACGGTAACGCCAACTTAGAAAATCCCTCAATAAATTTCCTATAATAACCTGCAAGGGCCAAGAAAACTCCTTATCTCAGAAACTGACTTCGGAGCTTCCCACTTAGATACCGCTTCTATCTTAGAAGGATCAACAGCAACACCACCTCTTGAAATCACATGACCAAGAAAACTAACCTCTTCTAACCAAAATTCACACTTGGGCAGTTTAGTAAATAACTTCTTTTCTCGTAGAACTCCTAAAACCACTCTCAAATGTTCAACATGCTCTTCTTCAGATTTCGAATACACCAAAATATCGTCAATAAACACCACCACAAACTTGTCTAGGTACGGATGGAAAATCCTATTCATATATTCCATAAATACCCCAGGCGCATTAGTCACACCAAAAGGCATTACAGAATACTCATAATGTCCATACCTTGTTCTGAAAGCAGTCTTCTGAATATCCTCAGTTTTCACACGTATCTGATGATACCCAGATCTCAAATCTATTTTGCTGAACACACTCGCACCAACCAACTGATCCATCAAATCATCAATCCTCGGCAAAGGATACCGATTCTTGATCGTCACTTTATTCAGTTGCCTGTAGTCCACACACAACCTCATAGTACCTTCTTTCTTCTTAACCAATAACACTGGTGCACCCCACGGTGACACACTCGGACGAATAAATTTCTTATCCAACAGATCTTTCAGCTGACTCTTCAATTCAGTTAACTCAACAGCAGACATACGGTACGGAGCCATCGATATCGGCCTAGTACCAGGTACCAAATCAATCGAGAGCTCAACTTCACGCTCTGGCGGTAATTCATTCACTTCTTCAGGAAACACATCAGGAAAATCACACACCACGGCTAGATCACAAATCGCCAGTTTATCTTTAGCCTCCAAAGTCGCTAACAGCATAAACAACTCTGCTCCATCTACTACTGCCTCATTCACCTGCCTTGCTGATAGAAACAAACTCTTTCCTTCCTCAATCTCAGGAAAGATCACAGTCTTATCAAAACAGTTGATATAGACTCGGTTAAACACCAACCAGTTCATACCCAGGATAACATCAATCTGCACTAGTGGAAGACACACAAGGTCCATCCCAAAGTCTCTACCAAAAATACTCAAAGGACAATTTAAACAAACTGAAGTAGTAGTCACTGAACCCTTCGCAGGAGTATCAATCACCATACTTCCATGCATCTCAGATATCTCTAACTTAAGTTTCACAGCACAATCCAAAGATATAAAGGAATGAGTCGCACCTGTGTCAATAATATCTACAAGAGGAAAGCCATTAATATAACATGTACCTCGGATCAAACGATCATCTGCAAAAGTCTCAGAACCCGATAAAGCAAAAACCTTGCCTCCCGACTGGTTCTCTTTCTTCGGCTTAGGACACTATGGGCTGATATGACCCACTTCTCTACAGTTGAAACAAGTCACAGTCTTCAACCGGCACTCTGCAGCCAAGTGACCACCTTTTCCACACTTAAAACACTTCTTCTCATTACTGGTACACTCATGGATACGATGTCCAGCCTGACCACATCTGTAACACTTAGCAGGGGCACTGGAGTCTCCCCCACTAGGCCTCTTCATTCCACTCTGTCTCTGGAAACCTTTGCCAGCTGCATACGGTTTCCCACGATCATTCTGATTCTTGCCTTTCCTATCAACCCTTTGCTGATAGCTCTCCGCTCTGGCTTTGGTATCGTGTTCAAAAATCCTACAACAGTCAACCAAGTCAGAAAACACTCTAATCCGCTGATACCCAATAGCCTGCTTGATCTCGGGACGTAACCCGTTCTCAAACTTCACACATTTTGAAAATTCCCCAGTAGCCTCGTTATAGGGAGTGTAATACTTCGACAACTCTGTGAACTTAGCAGCATACTCAGTAACAGACCGGTTGCCCTGCTTCAATTCCAAGAACTCTATCTCTTTCTTTCCTCTGACATCCTCTGGAAAGTACTTCCTCAGGAATCTCTCTCTAAACACCGCCCACGTGATTTCAGTACTTCCAGCAGCTTCCAACTCAGTGCGGGTAGCAACCCACCAATCATCTGCTTCCTCTGACAGCATATGCGTACCGAACCTGACCTTCTGGTTTTCGGCACACTCAGTCACTCGGAAGATCCTCTCGATCTCCTTCAACCACTTCTGAGCACCATCTGGATCGTATGCTCCCTTGAACATTGGAGGATTGTTCTTCTGGAACTCACTCAGTTGACGAGCAGCTCCCAGTCCCACAACATTCGGATTCCCTCCAAGTACTCCAGCTAGCATACCCAGAGCCTCAGCAATCGCAGCATCATCTCTACCTCTTCCAGCCATCTCTATTCTGAAAACCCAATAAGCTAAAACAATAAGTACTGATAGGGTTGCACAACACCTATCACGTACAGGGAAACAGAATAATTACGACTCGACTCGACCGACTATGCTCTGATACCACTAATGTAACACCCTTCTAAAAATACCCCAAATATTTAATTAAAACCACAAAATATAATCAGAGTAGATATGCAATTAAGGGTGTCACACTTGACACTTCACACCATTCACCAAAACATCCTGTCATGCTCATTTATTTAATCAAAATAAAACATTTGCATAATTCGCAGCGGATAAAATCTAACAACAATGCAAAACATGTAACACATTACATGTAAACTTGTTCAACAATCAACAATGAAAAACAAGTAAAACATCCCGTCCCGATGTTACATCTACCAGAGCATGACCCACTAAGGAACTACACTAGACTCCAAGGACTAGCTTCTACTCAATCACTGCTCGTTACCTGAAAAATAGTTGTAAGGGTGAGTTCCTCAATCGATATAATAAGCATTATAAAATTTCATGAAATGTTAAGTAAATTAACGCATTCAATCACCCTAATCAGATCACACAATCAGTAACGGCAATATCAACTCCAAAATCATACTCAACACAATCACCAAAACAACCCGTATAATATTGGAATACATCCATTCATATTATACGCCATACATACATACATTATGCAATGAGACTCCATGCATGCGGTACCGACTATTCGTGAACATATAGTTCAACCTCACCGATCAAATCCAGATACGGCTACCAAGCTCACTAGTCCCTCTCATTTGAGACCTAGTGACTCACTCACTAATTCCTCACCATGGGAATTAGCTACCACCCCAAGGGCTATGATATGCACGCTAATCACCTAGCATGCAAACATCAACAACAATCCATAATACTCACTCACTAATTCCTCACCATGGGAATTAGCTACCACCGTAAAGGCCACAATATGCAAGCTAAATCACTTAGTCATGCAAACATCAACAATCATCCACAATGGACATATGCTCACACTCTAAGCCATAAACAGTCCATTCATAATTTCATACATGATAGATACATTCACAACATTATGCATACTATCATACATCATCAACATATTTACCACATAATCATATCATGTCATACCACATAATCAATCACAGTATTAGCACACTCTACTAATACCTATACTGCTCAAAACAACGGGAAATGATCCCTACCCTATCATACATCAGCTAAATTACATTACTCAGCTGAACAACCAAAAACTGCACAACAACAGCACAGAAAAATCACAATCCTGCCCATACGCGTATTGCCTAGTCCCATACGCGTATGGCCCATTTCTCAGCCAATCCCATACGCGTATTGCCTGCCTCATACGCGTATGCTACGCGTACCACATCCTCATACGCGTACCAACAGAGACAAAACTACGTTAAAATCATCATCTTCTTCATCCATACGCGTATTGCCTAGTGCCATACGCGTACCAGACCATCTCATACGCGTATTGCCTAGTGCCATACGCGTATGACCAGAAACCAGAATTCCAGATCTGCTATGGTTTTCTCTGCTACGAGATTCTTCAGATCCAACCTCCCACAGTCCAATTTTACACAGTGTTCGATCATATCATCTAACACGAATCATACCCTATTCGATTTCACAAATTCTAACATTATTACATCTAATCCCTACGAATTTCCTTCAATTATAATCCAAATTTCGTTCATCCAATATTTCACCAATTTCAGCATACATCATTCTAATCAGGGACAAATCAATGGTTTATCACTACCCATTACATGTTATCCCATAATACCCATTAAACGATGATAAACCCCCCTTACCTGAGTTAATCCGGCAATCCTTCAGCTTCAAGCTCTTCCTCTCTTCAACCCTTGTTCTCTGGCTCTTTTTCCCTTTCTCCACTTTAGAGTCGTTTTTCTGTATTCACGTGAAAACTCTCTTTTACCAAATGGGCCCTCTTCTAATTCCAACTTTTATTCCAATAATAATAAAATAATATTCCAATAATATTCCAATTATTTAATTAAATTAATAAATATATTATTAACTTATTTTAAATAATTATCTTATTTTTATCGGGGTGTTACAAGCTGCGCCTGGATCTGGTTTTGTGAAGGGTGCCTTTAGAAATGTTTAGCTAAAAAGGGGGAGAGAAATATAGTCCTGGGGTTGAGAATCTACCAGAAGCAAGCCAACTATGGATGTGGCAGCAAACAGAAGTTGGCATCAGGCACAAAATCCACCAACTGGGTTTACCACTTGTGTCTTGTGATCTGAGTTAAGAAGACAGTTGTGCCTTGTGATCTGAGTTACATTGACTATGTACTCAGCATTACATATTCTTCAGGAAGCTCTCCGGTTGAGGGGAAGGGTTCTGGTACAACTGAGTCTTGTCCCTCTTCTTCCCCATGTACACCAACTTTGGTGTTTGTGGTGGTGGAGCCAATGACGGAGATGAAGAGCATTCCCAAATTGGGATGTTTTGTCCAGTGTATTATTTATTTGTTTTAGCTAAAATTTGCCAAAGGGGGAGATTGTTGATTCCTTAGGATTGGCATTAATTTTAGAAAACAAATAATGTAATCATCTCTGTTGTTTTAATATGTTGGGTTGAAGAAATTCAACATCTGGACCAACATGTCATGTACGATGTCACGATATCAGGTCTGTGACATCGCACATGTGTAGAAAACTGAATTAATTAATTCAGTATATATTCTGGGATCAGCAAGGATATCTGGTGAATATCCTAACTCCCATGTGGAGGTCTTGAAGACTCAATCAGAAGATATATAGGCTCAAAATATGGAGATATATATGGAGAGATTATAGGATTGAATACCTTGTTTGTAGCAGAATTTTTCTGCTGAAGTTGTAACAGCAAAGAACAAGTCTGCTGCGATTTCTGAAGGCCCAAATCCAGTTGGGTGATTAGGTTATAAATAGCTGATTCTAACCTAGTATTTGTAAGCCTCATAGAATGAAAATTTAGGGGTGTGTGTAAGGTAAACCTCCCAATCTGTGGGAAGGTTACCATATGTTTCTCAGTGGTAAAAGCTGAGAGTTTTGTAACTCAAAGCCTGTAGGCAAGAGTGATTTTGTTCTTGAATGAAGCTGTGAAGCAAGTTCAAGGTGTGTTAACATTACATTGTACTTGTAGTGATAGGAATGGAAACTGGAGGTTTCTATCTAGGAGTTCCTAGGTATAGATTGCATTGGGTAGGGATTAAGTGAAGAGTTGTAAACGGGTGAGTTTAACTCTGAATTAATACTGCTAATAGTGGATCTTCTTCCTGGCATGGTAGCCCCCAGATGTAGGTCATGTTGGACTGAACTGGGTTAACAATTTCCTGTGTTTGTTTTCCTTCTGCATGTGTTTATTACTGCCATAACTCAGCAGGTATTCCAGTCAGCTTATCAAGATGATAACTGACCTGGCATATAGCCTTCTGTTTGAATGTCAATCAGAAAGCTGTAACATTCATCATGGACAGTGCATACTGAATGATAAGTAAGTTAACTTTAGTTCAGTATTTAATTAAGTCTGTTCTCTTCAAGGATAACAGACCTGGCTGAAGGATCATAGTGAAACTGTCAAACTGGATGTTCTGACAGTTGATACTGAAGGCTGATACTGAAGTAGAGACTAGTTGGTCTTTTACAGTATTGCAAACTTAGCACAGTACGTGTCCAGGAACATAACAGACTCAGCATATGTTCTGGATGTCGAACTGAATGTTGTGACATTCATTCCCAACAGCAGGTGCTAAAGTGTAGGATGATTGGTTTTTCTGGTTCAGTATTTTTCTCAAGCTATTCTTCAGGGATTCAATAGCTTAGAGAAAAACCAGGAAACCAACTACCAACCTACAATTAATGAACCTAACAAATAGCCTAGTTGTTAGCAATCTAATAAGTGGAAATTAGATTGACGTGTTCAACCTTTAATTCAAGAAATACAAGTTAAAGATATACACACTGGAACAATGTAACAGATGATGTCCTCAAACAACAGTAAGACATCATGCCGATAACTGTGGAAGAAAACAACAGAAGTGAGTACTAGGTTTGATTTCTATTGAGTCTTTCTTCCTGATGCACAGAACCAGGTGTTCATACATTCTAGGGTGACATAGAATGCGATGTCGTGACATCTATGAACTTGTGCATATTAGTACAGTGGTTAATAACTATCTTGCTGTATTAGTTACAATGTTAGATCAGATGTCATGACGTGGAGTAGAACATCTGAATTCTGACTACACCAGAATTTCAATGTTATTGTCAATCCTATGAAATTTGATTGAATTGTGTGAATGATGAAAATGTTGTTGTTAAACCGATGAAATTTGATTGAATTGTGTGAATGATGAAAATGTTGTTGTTAAACCTATGAAATTTGATTGAATTGTGTGAATGATGAAATCATTGATGTTCAACCTATAAAATTTGATTGAATTGTGTGAATGATGAAAAATGTTGTTGTTAAACCCATGAAATTTGATTGAGTTGTGTGAATGACGAAAACGTTGATGTTAAACTTATGAAATTTGATTTAATTGTGTGAATGATGAAAATGTTGAAGTTAAACCTATTAAATTTGATTGAATGGTGCGAATGATGAAGAAAATGTTGTTGTTAAACCTATGAAATTTGATTGAATAATGTGAATGATGAAGATGTTGTTGCTAAACCTATGACATTTGATTGAATTGTGTGAATGATGAAAATGTTGTTGTTAAACCTTTGACATTTGATTGAAATGTGTGAATGATGAAAACGTTGATGTTAAACATATGAAATTTGATTGAATTATGCTAATGATGAAGTTGTTGTTGTTAAACCTCTGAAATTTGATTGAATTGTGTCAATGATGAAAATATTGTTGTTAAAGCCATGAAATATAATTGAATTGTGTGAGCGATGAAAATGTTGTTGTTAAACCTATGAAATTTGATTGAATTGTGTGAATGATGAAAATGTTGATGTTAAACCCATGAAATTTGATTGAATTGTGTGAATGATGAAAATGTTGATGTTAAACCTATGAAATTTGATTGAATGGTGCGAATGATGAAGAAAATGTTGTTGTTAAACCTATGAAATTTGATTGAATAATGTGAATGATGAAGATGTGGTTGCTAAACCCATGACTTTGTATTGAATTGTGTGAATGATGAAAATGTTGTTGTTAAACCTATGACATTTGATTGAATTGTGTGAATGATGAAAACGTTGATGTTAAACATATGAAATTTGATTGAATTATGCGAATGATGAAGATGTTGTTGTTAAACCTATGAAATTTGATTGAATTGTGTCAATGATGAAAATATTGTTGTTAAACCCACGAAATTTGATTGAATTGTGCGAGTGATGAAAATGTTGTTGTTAAACCTATGAAATTTGATTGAATTGTGTGAATGATGGAAATGTTGTTGTTAAACCAATGAAATTTGAATGAATTGTGCGAATGATGCAAATCTTGTTGTTAAACCCACGAAATTTGATTGAATTGTGCGAGTGATGAAAATGTTGTTGTTAAACCTATGAAATTTGATGCGATTGTGCGAGTGATGAAAATGTTGTTGTTAAACCTATGAAATTTAATTGAATTGTGTGAATGATGAAAAATGTTGTTGTTAAACCCATGATATTTGATTGAATTGTGCGAATGATGAAAACGTTGATCTTAAACCTATGAAATTTGATTGAATTGTGTAAATGATGAAAATATTGATCTTAAACCCATGAAATTTGATTGAAATGTGTGAATGATGAAAACGTTGATGTTAAACATATGAAATTTGATTGAATTATGCTAATGATGAAGTTGTTGTTGTTAAACCTCTGAAATTTGATTGAATTGTGTCAATGATGAAAATATTGTTGTTAAAGCCATGAAATATAATTGAATTGTGTGAGCGATGAAAATGTTGTTGTTAAACCTATGAAATTTGATTGAATTGTGTGAATGATGAAAATGTTGATGTTAAACCCATGAAATTTGATTGAATTGTGTGAATGATGAAAATGTTGATGTTAAACCTATGAAATTTTATTGAATGGTGCGAATGATGAAGAAAATGTTGTTGTTAAACCTATGAAATTTGATTGAATAATGTGAATGATGAAGATGTGGTTGCTAAACCCATGACTTTGTATTGAATTGTGTGAATGATGAAAATGTTGTTGTTAAACCTATGACATTCGATTGAATTGTGTGAATGATGAAAACGTTGATGTTAAACATATGAAATTTGATTGAATTATGCGAATGATGAAGATGTTGTTGTTAAACCTATGAAATTTGATTGAATTGTGTCAATGATGAAAATATTGTTGTTAAACCCACGAAATTTGATTGAATTGTGCGAGTGATGAAAATGTTGTTGTTAAACCTATGAAATTTGATTGAATTGTGTGAATGATGGAAATGTTGTTGTTAAACCAATGAAATTTGAATGAATTGTGCGAATGATGCAAATCTTGTTGTTAAACCCACGAAATTTGATTGAATTGTGCAAGTGATGAAAATGTTGTTGTTAAACCTATGAAATTTGATGCGATTGTGCGAGTGATGAAAATGTTGTTGTTAAACCTATGAAATTTAATTGAATTGTGTGAATGATGAAAAATGTTGTTGTTAAACCCATGATATTTGATTGAATTGTGCGAATGATGAAAACGTTGATCTTAAACCTATGAAATTTGATTGAATTGTGTACATGATGAAAATATTGATCTTAAACCCATGAAATTTGATTGAATTGTGCGAATGATGAAGAGAATGTTGTTGTTAAACCTATGAAATTTGATTGACATGTGTGAATGATGCAAATGTTGTTGTTAAACCCATTATATTTGATTGAATTGTATGAATGATAATGATGTTATTGTCAATCCTATGAGATTTGATTGAATTGTGTGAATGATGAAAATGTTGTTGTTAAACCGATGAAATTTGATTGAATTGTGTGAATGATGAAAATGTTGTTGTTAAACCTATGAAATTTGATTGAATTGTGTGAGTGATGAAATCATTGATGTTCAACCTATGAAATTTGATTGAATTGTGTGAATGATGAAAAATGTTGTTGTTAAACCCATGAAATTTGATTGAGTTGTGTGAATGACGAAAACGTTGATGTTAAACTTATGAAATTTGATTTAATTCTGTGAATGACGAAAATGTTGAAGTTAAACCTATTAAATTTGATTGAATGGTGCGAATGATGAAGAAAATGTTGTTGTTAAACCTATGAAATTTGATTGAATAATGTGAATGATGAAGATGTTGTTGCTAAACCTATGACATTTGATTGAATTGTGTGAATGATGAAAATGTTGTTGTTAAACCTTTGACATTTGATTGAAATGTGTGAATGATGAAAACGTTGATGTTAAACATATGCAATTTGATGGAATTATGCTAATGATGAAGATGTTGTTGTTAAACCTCTGAAATTTGATTGAATTGTGTCAATGATGAAAATATTGTTGTTAAAGCCATGAAATTTGATTGAATTGTGTGAGTGATGAAAATGTTATTGTTAAACCTATGAAATTTGATTTAATTGTGTGAATGATGAAAATGTTGATGTTAAACCCATGAAATTTGATTGAATTGTGTGAATGATGAAAAATGTTGTTGTTAAACCCATGATATTTGATTGAATTGTGTAAATGATGAAAATGTTGATCTTAAACCTATGAAATTTGATTGAATTGTGTGAATGATGAAAATATTGATGGTAAACCCATGAAATTTGACTGAATTGTGCGAATGATCAAGAAAAAGTTGTTGTTAAACCTATGAAATTTGATTGACATGTGTGAATGATGTAAATGGTTTTGTTAAACCCATTAAATTTGATTGAATTGTGTGAATGATAATGATGTTATTGTCAAACCTATGAAATTTGATTGAATTGTGTGAATGATGAAAAATCTTGTTGTTAAACCCATGATATTTGATTGAATTGTGCGAATGATGAAAACGTTGATCTTAAACCTATGAAATTTGATTGAATTGTGTAAATGATGAAAATATTGATCTTAAACCCATGAAATTTGATTGAATTGTGCGAATGATGAAGAGAATGTTGTTGTTAAACCTATGAAATTTGATTGACATGTGTGAATGATGCAAATGTTGTTGTTAAACCCATTATATTTGATTGAATTGTGTGAATGATAATGATGTTATTGTCAATCCTATGAGATTTGATTGAATTGTGTGAATGATGAAAATGTTGTTGTTAAACCGATGAAATTTGATTGAATTGTGTGAATGATGAAAATGTTGTTGTTAAACCTATGAAATTTGATTGAATTGTGTGAGTGATGAAATCATTGATGTTCAACCTATGAAATTTGATTGAATTGTGTGAATGATGAAAAATGTTGTTGTTAAACCCATGAAATTTGATTGAGTTGTGTGAATGACGAAAACGTTGATGTTAAACTTATGAAATTTGATTTAATTCTGTGAATGACGAAAATGTTGAAGTTAAACCTATTAAATTTGATTGAATGGTGCGAATGATGAAGAAAATGTTGTTGTTAAACCTATGAAATTTGATTGAATAATGTGAATGATGAAGATGTTGTTGCTAAACCTATGACATTTGATTGAATTGTGTGAATGATGAAAATGTTGTTGTTAAACCTTTGACATTTGATTGAAATGTGTGAATGATGAAAACGTTGATGTTAAACATATGCAATTTGATGGAATTATGCTAATGATGAAGATGTTGTTGTTAAACCTCTGAAATTTGATTGAATTGTGTCAATGATGAAAATATTGTTGTTAAAGCCATGAAATTTGATTGAATTGTGTGAGTGATGAAAATGTTATTGTTAAACCTATGAAATTTGATTTAATTGTGTGAATGATGAAAATGTTGATGTTAAACCCATGAAATTTGATTGAATTGTGTGAATGATGAAAAATGTTGTTGTTAAACCCATGATATTTGATTGAATTGTGTAAATGATGAAAACGTTGATCTTAAACCTATGAAATTTGATTGAATTGTGTGAATGATGAAAATATTGATGGTAAACCCATGAAATTTGACTGAATTGTGCGAATGATCAAGAAAAAGTTGTTGTTAAACCTATGAAATTTGATTGACATGTGTGAATGATGTAAATGGTTTTGTTAAACCCATTAAATTTGATTGAATTGTGTGAATGATAATGATGTTATTGTCAAACCTATGAAATTTGATTGAATTGTGTGAATGATGAAAAATCTTGTTGTTAAACCCATGATATTTGATTGAATTGTGTGAATGATGAAAACGTTGATCTTAAACCTATGAAATTTGATTGAATTGTGTGAATGATGAAAATATTGATCTTAAACCCATGAAATTTGATTGAATTGTGTGAATGATGAAAAATGTTGTTGTTAAACCCATGATATTTGATTGAATTGTGTAAATGATGAAAACGTTGATCTTAAACCTATGAAATTTGATTGAATTGTGTGAATGATGAAGATGTTGTTGCTAAACCTATGACATTTGATTGAATTGTGTGAATGATGAAAATGTTGTTGTTAAACCTTTGACATTTGATTGAAATGTGTGAATGATGAAAACGTTGATGTTAAACATATGCAATTTGATGGAATTATGCTAATGATGAAGATGTTGTTGTTAAACCTCTGAAATTTGATTGAATTGTGTCAATGATGAAAATATTGTTGTTAAAGCCATGAAATTTGATTGAATTGTGTGAGTGATGAAAATGTTATTGTTAAACCTATGAAATTTGATTTAATTGTGTGAATGATGAAAATGTTGATGTTAAACCCATGAAATTTGATTGAATTGTGTGAATGATGAAAAATGTTGTTGTTAAACCCATGATATTTGATTGAATTGTGTAAATGATGAAAACGTTGATCTTAAACCTATGAAATTTGATTGAATTGTGTGAATGATGAAAATATTGATGGTAAACCCATGAAATTTGACTGAATTGTGCGAATGATCAAGAAAAAGTTGTTGTTAAACCTATGAAATTTGATTGACATGTGTGAATGATGTAAATGGTTTTGTTAAACCCATTAAATTTGATTGAATTGTGTGAATGATAATGATGTTATTGTCAAACCTATGAAATTTGATTGAATTGTGTGAATGATGAAAAATCTTGTTGTTAAACCCATGATATTTGATTGAATTGTGTGAATGATGAAAACGTTGATCTTAAACCTATGAAATTTGATTGAATTGTGTGAATGATGAAAATATTGATCTTAAACCCATGAAATTTGATTGAATTGTGCGAATGATGAAGAGAATGTTGTTGTTAAACCTATGAAATTTGATTGACATGTGTGAATGATGCAAATGTTGTTGTTAAACCCATTATATTTGATTGAATTGTGTGAATGATAATGATGTTATTGTCAATCCTATGAGATTTGATTGAATTGTGTGAATGATGAAAATGTTGTTGTTAAACCGATGAAATTTGATTGAATTGTGTGAATGATGAAAATGTTGTTGTTAAACCTATGAAATTTGATTGAATAGTGTGAGTGATGAAATCATTGATGTTCAACCTATGAAATTTGATTGAATTGTGTGAATGATGAAAAATGTTGTTGTTAAACCCATGAAATTTGATTGAGTTGTGTGAATGACGAAAACGTTGATGTTAAACTTATGAAATTTGATTTAATTCTGTGAATGACGAAAATGTTGAAGTTAAACCTATTAAATTTGATTGAATGGTGCGAATGATGAAGAAAATGTTGTTGTTAAACCTATGAAATTTGATTGAATAATGTGAATGATGAAGATGTTGTTGCTAAACCTATGACATTTGATTGTATTGTGTGAATGATGAAAATGTTGTTGTTAAACCTTTGACATTTGATTGAAATGTGTGAATGATGAAAACGTTGATGTTAAACATATGCAATTTGATGGAATTATGCTAATGATGAAGATGTTGTTGTTAAACCTCTGAAATTTGATTGAATTGTGTCAATGATGAAAATATTGTTGTTAAAGCCATGAAATTTGATTGAATTGTGTGAGTGATGAAAATGTTATTGTTAAACCTATGAAATTTGATTTAATTGTGTGAATGATGAAAATGTTGATGTTAAACCCATGAAATTTGATTGAATTGTGTGAATGATGAAAAATGTTGTTGTTAAACCCATGATATTTGATTGAATTGTGTAAATGATGAAAACGTTGATCTTAAACCTATGAAATTTGATTGAATTGTGTGAATGATGAAAATATTGATGGTAAACCCATGAAATTTGACTGAATTGTGCGAATGATCAAGAAAAAGTTGTTGTTAAACCTATGAAATTTGATTGACATGTGTGAATGATGTAAATGGTTTTGTTAAACCCATTAAATTTGATTGAATTGTGTGAATGATAATGATGTTATTGTCAAACCTATGAAATTTGATTGAATTGTGTGAATGATGAAAAATCTTGTTGTTAAACCCATGATATTTGATTGAATTGTGTGAATGATGAAAACGTTGATCTTAAACCTATGACATTTGATTGAATTGTGTGAATGATGAAAATATTAATGTTAAACCCATGAAATTTGATTGAATTGTGCGAATGATGAAGAAAAAGTTGTTGTTAGACCTATGAAATTAGATTGAATTGTGTGAATGATGAAGATGTTGTTGTTAAACCTATAAAATTAGATTAAATTGTGTGAATGATGAAAATTTTGTTGTTAAACCCATGATATTTGATTGAATTGTGTGAATGATGAAGATGTCGTTGTTAAACCTATGAAATTTGATTGAATTGTGTGAATGATGAAAATGTTGTTATTAAACCCATGAAATTTGATTGAATTGGGTGAATGATGAAAACGTTGATGTTAAACTTATGAAATTTGATTGAATTGTGTGAATGATGAAAATGTTGATGTTAAACCTATGAAATTTGATTAAATTGTGCGAATGATGCAAATGTTGTTGTTAAACCCATGAAATTTGATTGAATTATGTGAATGATGAAAACGTTGATATTAAACCTATGAAATTTAATTGAATTGTGTGAATGATGAAAAATGTTGTTTTTAAACCCATGAAATTTGATTGAGTTTTGTAAATGACGAAAACGTTGATGTTAAACTTATGAAATTTGATTTAATTGTGTGAATAATGAAAATATTGAAGTTAAACCTATGAAATTTGATTGAATGGGGTGAATGATGAAGAAAATGTTGTTGTTAAACCTATGAAATTTGATTGAATAATGTGAATGATGAAAAATGTTGTTGTTAAACCCATGATATTTGATGGAATTGTGTGAATGATGAAAACGTTGATCTTAAACCTATGACATTTGATTGAATTGTGTGAATGATGAAAATATTAATGTGAAACCCATGAAATTTGATTGAATTGTGCGAATGATGAAGAAAATGTTGTTGTTAAACCTATGAAATTAGGTTGAATTGTGTGAATGATGAAGATGTTGTAGTTAAACCTATGAAATTAGATTAAATTGTGTGAAAGATGAAAATGTTGTTGTTAAACCCATGATATTTGATTGAATTGTGTGAATGATGAAGATGTCGTTGTTAAACCTATGAAATTTGATTGAATTGTGTGAATGATGAAAATGTTGTTATTAAACCCATGAAATTTGATTGAATTGGGTGAATGATGAAAACGTTGATGTTAAACTTATGAAATTTGATTGAATTGTGTGAATGATGAAAATGTTGATGTTAAACCTATGAAATTTGATTAAATTGTGCGAATGATGCAAATGTTGTTGTTAAACCCATGAAATTTGATTTAATTATGTGAATGATGAAAACGTTGATGTTAAACCTATGAAATTTAATTGAATTTTGTGAATGATGAAAAATGTTGGTGTTAAACCCATGAAATTTGATTGAATTGGTTGAATGATGAAAACGTTGATATTAAACTTATGAAATTTGATTGAATTGTGTGAATGATGAAAATGTTGAAGTTAAACCTATGAAATTTGATTGAATTGTGCGAATGATGCAAATGTTGTTGTTAAACCCATGAAATTTGATTGAATTATTTGAATGATGAAAACGTTGATGTTAAACCTATGAAATTTAATTGAATTGTGTGAATGATGAAAAATGTTGTTGTTAAACCCATGATATTTGATTGAATTGTGTGAATGATGAAAACGTTGATGTTAAACCTATGAAATTTAATTTAATTGTGTGAATGATGAAAAATGTTGTTGTTAAACCCATGATATTTGATTGAATTGTGTAAATGATGAAAATGTTGATCTTAAACCTATGAAATTTGATTGAATTGTGTGAATGATGAAAATATTGATGGTAAACCCATGAAATTTGACTGAATTGTACGAATAATCAAGAAAAAGTTGTTGTTAAACCTATGAAATTTACTTGACATGTGTGAATGATGTAAATGTTGTTGTTAAACCCATTAAATTTGATTGAATTGTGTGAATGATAATGATGTTATTGTCAAACCTATGAAATTTGATTGAATTGTGTGAATGATGAAAAATCTTGTTGTTAAACCCATGATATTTGATTGAATTGTGTGAATGATGAAAACGTTGATCTTAAACCTATGACATTTGATTGAATTGTGTGAATGATGAAAATATTAATGTTAAACCCATGAAATTTGATTGAATTGTGCGAATGATGAAGAAAAAGTTGTTGTTAAACCTATGAAATTAGATTGAATTGTGTGAATGATGAAGATGTTGTTGTTAAACCTATGAAATTAGATTAAATTGTGTGAATGATGAAAATTTTGTTGTTAAACCCATGATATTTGATTGAATTGTGTGAATGATGAAGATGTTGTTGTTAAACCTATGAAATTTGATTGAATTGTGTGAATGATGAAAATGTTGTTATTAAACCCATGAAATTTGATTGAATTGGGTGAATGATGAAAACGTTGATGTTAAACTTATGAAATTTTATTGAATTGTGTGAATGATGAAAATGTTGATGTTAAACCTATGAAATTTGATTAAATTGTGCGAATGATGCAAATGTTGTTGTTAAACCCATGAAATTTGATTGAATTATTTGAATGATGAAAACGTTGATGTTAAACCTATGAAATTTAATTGAATTGTGTGAATGATGAAAAATGTTGTTCTTAAACCCATGATATTTGATTGAATTGTGTGAATGATGAAAACGTTGATGTTAAACCTATGAAATTTAATTTATTTGTGTGAATGATGAAAAATGTTGTTGTTAAACCCATGATATTTGATTGAATTGTGTAAATGATGAAAATGTTGATCTTAAACCTATGAAATTTGATTGAATTGTGTGAATGATGAAAATATTGATGGTAAACCCATGAAATTTGACTGAATTGTGCGAATAATCAAGAAAAAGTTGTTGTTAAACCTATGAAATTTACTTGACATGTGTGAATGATGTAAATGTTGTTGTTAAACCCATTAAATTTGATTGAATTGTGTGAATGATAATGATGTTATTGTCAAACCTATGAAATTTGATTGAATTGTGTGAATGATGAAAATGTTGTTGTTAAACCCATGATATTTGATTGAATTGTGTGAATGATGAAGATGTCGTTGTTAAACCTATGAAATTTGATTGAATTGTGTGAATGATGAAAATGTTGTTATTAAACCCATGAAATTTGATTGAATTGGGTGAATGATGAAAACGTTGATGTTAAACTTATGAAATTTGATTGAATTGTGTGAATGATGAAAATGTTGATGTTAAACCTATGAAATTTGATTGAATTGTGTGAATGATGAAATGTTGTTGTTAACCTATGAAATTTGATTGAATTGTGTGAATGATGAAAAATGTTGTTGTTAAACCCATGAAATTTGATTGAGTTGTGTGAATGACGAAAACGTTGATGTTAAACTTATGAAATTTGATTTAATTCTGTGAATGACGAAAATGTTGAAGTTAAACCTATGAAATTTGATTGAATTGTGTGAATGATGAAGAATATTGTTGTTAAACCTATGAAATTTGATTGAATAATGTGAATGATGAAGATGTTGTTGTTAAACCTATGAAATTTGATTGAATTGTGTGAATGATGAAAATGTTGTTGTTAAACCATGACATTTGATTGAATTGTGTGAATGATGAAAACGTTGATGTTAAACCTATGAAATTTGATTGAATTGTGTGAATGATGAAAATATTAATGTTAAACCCATGAAATTTGATTGAATTGTGTGAATGATGAAGAAAATGTGTTGTTAAACCTATGAAATTAGATTGAATTGTGTGAATGATGAAAATGTTGTAGTTAAACCTATGAAATTAGATTAATTGTGTGAATGATGAAAATGTTGTTGTTAAACCCATGATATTTGATTGAATTGTGTGAATGATGAAGATGTCGTTGTTAAACCTATGAAATTTGATTGAATTGTGTGAATGATGAAAATGTTGTTATTAAACCCATGAAATTTGATTGATTGGGTGAATGATGAAAACGTTGATGTTAAACTTATGAAATTTGATTGAATTGTGTGAATGATGAAAATGTTGATGTTAAACCTATGAAATTTGATTAAATTGTGCGAATGATGCAAAATGTTGTTGTTAAACCCATGAAATTTGATTAATTATGTGAATGATGAAAACGTTGATGTTAAACCTATGAAATTTAATTGAATTTTGTGAATGATGAAAAATGTTGGTGTTAAACCCATGAAATTTGATTGAATTGGTTGAATGATGAAAACGTTGATATTAAACTTGAAATTTGATTGAATTGTGTGAATGATGAAAATGTTGAAGTTAAACCTATGAAATTTGATTGAATTGTGCGAATGATGCAAATGTTGTTGTTAAACCCATGAAATTGATTGAATTATTTGAATGATGAAAACGTTGATGTTAAACCTATGAAATTTATTGAATTGTGTGAATGATGAAAATGTTGTTGTTAAACCCATGATATTTGATTGAATTGTGTGAATGATGAAAACGTTGATGTTAAACCTATGAAATTTATTTAATTGTGTGAATGATGAAAATGTTGTTGTTAAACCCATGATATTTGATTGAATTGTGTAAATGATGAAATGTTGATCTTAAACCTATGAAATTTGATTGAATTGTGTGAATGATGAAAATATTGATGGTAAACCCATGAAATTTGACTGAATTGTACGAATAATCAAGAAAAAGTTGTTGTTAACCTATGAAATTTACTTGACATGTGTGAATGATGTAAATGTTGTTGTTAAACCCATTAAATTTGATTGAATTGTGTGAATGATAATGATGTTATGTCAAACCTATGAAATTTGATTGAATTGTGTGAATGATGAAAATCTTGTTGTTAAACCCATGATATTTGATTGAATTGTGTGAATGATGAAAACGTTGATCTTAAACCTATGACATTTGATTGAATTGTGTGAATGATGAAAATATTAATGTTAAACCCATGAAATTTGATTGAATTGTGCGAATGATGAAGAAAAAGTTGTTGTTAAACCTATGAAATTAGATTGAATTGTGTGAATGATGAAGATGTTGTTGTTAAACCTATGAAATTAGATTAAATTGTGTGAATGATGAAAATTTTGTTGTTAAACCCAT
The DNA here is from genome assembly GCF_024323335.1 of Lathyrus oleraceus. NCBI lineage: Eukaryota > Viridiplantae > Streptophyta > Magnoliopsida > Fabales > Fabaceae > Lathyrus > Lathyrus oleraceus. The sequence continues at coordinate 46,825 of NW_026112881.1, forward strand.
GATATTTGATTGAATTGTGTGAATGATGAAGATGTTGTTGTTAAACCTATGAAATTTGATTGAATTGTGTGAATGATGAAATGTTGTTATTAAACCCATGAAATTTGATTGAATTGGGTGAATGATGAAAACGTTGATGTTAAACTTATGAAATTTGATTGAATTGTGTGAATGATGAAAATGTTGATGTTAAACCTATGAAATTTGATTAAATTGTGCGAATGATGCAAATGTTGTTGTTAAACCCATGAAATTTGATTGAATTATTTGAATGATGAAAACGTTGATGTTAAACCTATGAAATTTAATTGAATTGTGTGAATGATGAAAATGTTGTTCTTAAACCCTGATATTTGATTGAATTGTGTGAATGATGAAAACGTTGATGTTAAACCTATGAAATTTAATTATTTGTGTGAATGATGAAAAATGTGTTGTTAAACCCATGATATTTGATTGAATTGTGAAAATGATGAAAATGTTGATCTTAAACCTATGAAATTTGATTGAATTGTGTGAATGATGAAAATATTGATGTTAAACCCATGAAATTTGACTGAATTGTGCGAATAATCAAGAAAAAGTTGTTGTTAAACCTATGAAATTTACTTGACATGTGTGAATGATGTAAATGTTGTTGTTAAACCCATTAAATTTGATTGAATTGTGTGAATGATAATGATGTTATTGTCAAACCTATGAAATTTGATTGAATTGTGTGAATGATGAAAAATCTTGTTGTTAAACCATGATATTTGATTGAATTGTGTGAATGATGAAACGTTGATCTTAAACCTATGACATTTGATTGAATTGTGTGAATGATGAAAATATTATGTTAAACCCATGAATTTGATTGAATTGTGCGAATGATGAAGAAAAAGTTGTTGTTAAACCTATGAAATTAGATTGAATTGTGTGAATGATGAAGATGTTGTTGTTAAACCTATGAAATTAGATTAAATTGTGTGAATGATGAAAATTTTGTTGTTAAACCCATGATATTTGATTGAATTGTGTGAATGATGAAGATGTCGTTGTTAAACCTATGAAATTTGATTGAATTGTGTGAATGATGAAAATGTTGTTATTAACCCATGAAATTTGATTGAATTGGGTGAATGATGAAAACGTTGATGTTAAACTTATGAAATTTGATTGAATTGTGTGAATGATGAAAATGTTGATGTAAACCTATGAAATTTGATTAAATTGTGCGAATGATGCAATGTTGTTGTTAAACCCATGAAATTTGATTGAATTATGTGAATGATGAAAACGTTGATATTAAACCTATGAAATTTAATTGAATTTTGTGAATGATGAAAAATGTTGTTTTTAAACCCATGAAATTTGATTGAGTTGTGTGAATGACGAAAGCGTTGATGTTAAACTTATGAAATTTGATTTAATTGTGTGAATAATGAAAATATTGAAGTTAAACCTATGAAATTTGATTGAATGGTGCGAATGATGAAGAAAATGTTGTTGTTAAACCTATGAAATTTGATTGAATAATGTGAATGATGAAAAATGTTGTTGTTTAAACCCATGATATTTGATGGAATTGTGTGAATGATGAAAACGTTGATCTTAAACCTATGACATTCGATTGAATTGTGTGAATGATGAAAATATTAATGTTAAACCCATGAAATTTGATTGAATTGTGCGAATGATGAAGAAAATGTTGTTGTTAAACCTATGAAATTAGATTGAATTGTGTGAATGATGAAGATGTTGTTGTTAAACCTATGAAATTAGATTAAATTGTGTGAAAGATGAAAATGTTGTTGTTAAACCCATGATATTTGATTGAATTGTGTGAATGATGAATATGTCGTTGTTAAACCTATGAAATTTGATTCAATTGTGTGAATGATGAAAATGTTGTTATTAAACCCATGAAATTTGATTGAATTGTGTGAATGATGAAAATGTTGTTGTTAAACCTATGAAATTTGATTGAATTGTGTGAATGATGAAAATGTTGATGTTAAACCTATGAAATTTGATTAAATTGTGCGAATGATGCAAATGTTGTTGTTAAACCCATGAAATTTGATTGAATTATGTGAATGATGAAAACGTTGATGTTAAACCTATGAAATTTAATTGAATTGTGTGAATGATGAAAAATGTTGTTGTTAAACCCATGATATTTGATTGAATTGTGTGAATGATGAAAACGTTGATGTTAAACCTATGAAATTTAATTTAATTGTGTGAATGATGAAAAATGTTGTTGTTAAACCCATGATATTTGATTGAATTGTGTAAATGATGAAAACGTTGATGTTAAACCTATGAAATTTAATTTAATTGTGTGAATGATGAAAAATGTTGTTGTTAAACCCATGAAATTTGATTGAATTGTGTGAATGATGAAAATGTTGTTATTAAACCCATGAAATTTGATTGAATTGGGTGAATGATGAAAACGTTGATGTTAAACTTATGAAATTTGATTGAATTGTGTGAATGATGAAAATGTTGATGTTAAACCTATGAAATTTGATTAAATTGTGCGAATGATGCAAATGTTGTTGTTAAACCCATGAAATTTGATTGAATTATGTGAATGATGAAAACGTTGATATTAAACCTATGAAATTTAATTGAATTGTGTGAATGATGAAAAATGTTGTTTTTAAACCCATGAAATTTGATTGATTGTGTGAATGACGAAAACGTTGATGTTAAACTTATGAAATTTGATTTAATTGTGTGAATAATGAAAATATTGAAGTTAAACCTATGAAATTTGATTGAATGGTGCGAATGATGAAGAAAATGTTGTTGTTAAACCTATGAAATTTGATTGAATAATGTGAATGATGAAAAATGTTGTTGTTAAACCCATGATATTTGATGGAATTGTGTGAATGATGAAAACGTTGATCTTAAACCTATGACATTTGATTGAATTGTGTGAATGATGAAAATATTAATGTTAAACCCATGAAATTTGATTGAATTGTGCGAATGATGTAGAAAATGTTGTTGTTAAACCTATGAAATTAGATTGAATTGTGTGAATGATGAAGATGTTGTTGTTAAACCTATGAAATTAGATTAAATTGTGTGAAAGATGAAAATGTTGTTGTTAAACCCATGATATTTGATTGAATTGTGTGAATGATGAAGATGTCGTTGTTAAACCTATGAAATTTGATTGAATTGTGTGAATGATGAAAATGTTGTTATTAAACCCATGAAATTTGATTGAATTGGGTGAATGATGAAAACGTTGATGTTAAACTTATGAAATTTGATTGAATTGTGTGAATGATGAAAATGTTGATGTTAAACCTATGAAATTTGATTAAATTGTGCGAATGATGCAAATGTTGTTGTTAAACCCATGAAATTTGATTGAATTATGTGAATGATGAAAACGTTGATGTTAAACCTATGAAATTTAATTGAATTGTGTGAATGATGAAAAATGTTGTTGTTAAACCCATGATATTTGATTGAATTGTGTGAATGATGAAAACGTTGATGTTAAACCTATGAAATTTAATTTAATTGTGTGAATGATGAAAAATGTTGTTGTTAAACCCATGATATTTGATTGAATTGTGTAAATGATGAAAACGTTGATGTTAAACCTATGAAATTTAATTTAATTGTGTGAATGATGAAAAACGTTGTTGTTAAACCCATGAAATTTGATTGAATTGTGTGAATGATGAAAATGTTGTTATTAAACCCATGAAATTTGATTGAATTGGGTGAATGATGAAAACGTTGATGTTAAACTTATGAAATTTGATTGAATTGTGTGAATGATGAAAATGTTGATGTTAAACCTATGAAATTTGATTAAATTGTGCGAATGATGCAAATGTTGTTGTTAAACACATGAAATTTGATTGAATTATGTGAATGATGAAAACGTTGATATTAAACCTATGAAATTTAATTGAATTGTGTGAATGATGAAAAATGTTGTTTTTAAACCCATGAAATTTGATTGAGTTGTGTGAATGACGAAAACGTTGATGTTAAACTGATGAAATTTGATTTAATTGTGTGAATAATGAAAATATTGAAGTTAAACCTATGAAATTTGATTGAATGGTGTGAATGATGAAGAAAATGTTGTTGTTAATCCTATGAAATTTGATTGAATAATGTGAATGATGAAAAATGTTGTTGTTAAACCCATTATATTTGATGGAATTGTGTGAATGATGAAAACGTTGATCTTAAACCTATGACATTTGATTGAATTGTGTGAATGATGAAAATATTAATTTTAAACCCATGAAATTTGATTGAATTGTGCGAATGATGAAGAAAATGTTGTTGTTAAACCTATGAAATTAGATTGAATTGTGTGAATGATGAAGATGTTGTTGTTAAACCTATGAAATTAGATTAAATTGTGTGAAAGATGAAAATGTTGTTGTTAAACCCATGATATTTGATTGAATTGTGTGAATGATGAAGATGTCGTTGTTAAACCTATGAAATTTGATTGAATTGTGTGAATGATGAAAATGTTGTTATTAAACCCATGAAATTTGATTGAATTGGGTGAATGATGAAAACGTTGATGTTAAACTTATGAAATTTGATTGAATTGTGTGAATGATGAAAATGTTGATGTTAAACCTATGAAATTTGATTAAATTGTGCGAATGATGCCAATGTTGTTGTTAAACCCATGAAATTTGATTGAATTGTGTGAGTGATGAAAACGTTGATGTTAAACCTATGAAATTTAATTTAATTGTGTGAATGATGAAAAATGTTGTTGTTAAACCCATGATATTTGATTGAATTGTGTAAATGATGAAAACGTTGATCTTAAACCTATGAAATTTGATTGAATTGTGTGAATGATGAAAATATTGATGGTAAACCCATGAAATTTGACTGAATTGTGCGAATGATCAAGAAAAAGTTGTTGTTAAACCTATGAAATTTACTTGACATGTGTGAATGATGTAAATGTTGTTGTTAAACCCATTAATTTGATTGAATGTGTGAATGATAATGATGTTATTGTCAAACCTATGAAATTTGATTGAATTGTGTGAATGATGAAAAATCTTGTTGTTAAACCCATGATATTGGATGGAATTGTGTGAATGATGAAAACGTTGATCTTAAACCTATGACATTTGATTGAATTGTGTGAATGATGAAAATATTAATGTTAAACCCATGAAATTTGATTGAATTGTGCGAATGATGAAGAAAATGTTGTTGTTAAACCTATGAAATTAGTTTGAATTGTGTGAATGATGAAGATGTTGTTGTTAAACCTATGAATTAGATTAAATTGTGTGAAAGATGAAAATGTTGTTGTTAAACCCATGATATTTTATTGAATTGTGTGAATGATGAAGATGTCGTTGTGAAACCTATGAAATTTGATTGAATTGTGTGAATGATGAAAATGTTGTTATTAAACCCATGAAATTTGATTGAATTGGGTGAATGATGAAAACGTTGATGTTAAACTTATGAAATTTGATTGAATTGTGTGAATGATGAAAATGTTGATGTTAAACCTATGAAATTTGATTAAATTGTGCGAATGATGCAAATGTTGTTGTTAAACCCATTAAATTTGATTGAATTGTGTGAATGATAATGATGTTATTGTCAAACCTATGAAATTTGATTGAATTGTGTGAATGATGAAAAATCTTGTTGTTAAACCCATGATATTTGATGGAATTGTGTGAATGATGAAAACGTTGATCTTAAACCTATGACATTTGATTGAATTGTGTGAATGATGAAAATATTAATGTTAAACCCATGAAATTTGATTGAATTGTGCGAATGATGAAGAAAATGTTGTTGTTAAACCTATGAAATTAGATTGAATTGTGTGAATGATGAAGATGTTGTTGTTAAACCTATGAAATTAGATTAAATTGTGTGAAAGATGAAAATGTTGTTGTTAAACCTATGAAATTTTATTTAATTGTGTGAATGATGAAAAATGTTGTTGTTAAACCCATGAAATTTGATTGAATTGTGTGAATGATGAAAATGTTGTTATTAAACCCATGAAATTTGATTGAATTGGGTGAATGATGAAAACGTTGATGTTAGACTTATGAAATTTGATTGAATTGTGTGAATGATGAAAATGTTGATGTTAAACCTATGAAATTTGATTAAATTGTGCGAATGATGCAAATGTTGTTGTTAAACCCATGAAATCTGATTGAATTATGTGAATGATGAAAACGTTGATATTAAACCCATGAAATTTGATTGAATTGGGTGAATGATGAAAACGTTGATGTTAAACTTATGAAATTTGATTGAATTGTGTGAATGATGAAAACGTTGATTCTAAACTTACGAAATTCAATTAAATTGTGCGAATGATGCAAATGTTGTTGTTAAACCCATGAAATTTGATTGACTTATGTGAATGATGAAAACGTTGATATTAAACCCATGAAATTTGATTGAATTGGGTGAATGATGAAAATGTTGATGTTAAACTTATGAAATTTGATTGAATTGTGTGAATGATGAAAATGTTGAAGTTAAACCTATGAAATTTGATTGAATTGTGCGAATGATGCAAATGTTGTTGTTAAACCCATGAAATTTGATTGAATTATTTGAATGATGAAAACGTTGATGTTAAACCTATGAAATTTAATTGAATTGTGTGAATGATGAAAAATGTTGTTGTTAAACCCATGATATTTGATTGAATTGTGTGAATGATGAAAACGTTGATGTTAAACCTATGAAATTTAATTTAATTGTGTGAATGATGAAAAATGTTGTTGTTAAACCCATGATATTTGATTGAATTGTGTAAATGATGAAAACGTTGATCTTAAACCTATGAAATTTGATTGAATTGTGTGAATGATGAAAATATTGATGGTAAACCCATGAAATTTGACTGAATTGTGCGAATAATCAAGAAAAAGTTATTGTTAAACCTATGAAATTTACTTGACATGTGTGAATGATGTAAATGTTGTTGTTAAACCCATTAAATTTGATTGAATTGTGTGAATGATAATGACGTTATTGTCAAACCTATGAAATTTGATTGAATTGTGTGAATGATGAAAAATCTTGTTGTTAAACCCATGATATTTGATTGAATTCTGTGAATGACGAAAACGTTGATCTTAAGCCTATGACATTTGATTGAATTGTGTGAATGATGAAAATATTAATGTTAAACCCATGGAATTTGATTGAATTGTGCGAATGATGAAGAAAAAGTTGTTGTTAAACCTATGAAATTAGATTGAATTGTGTGAATGATGAAGATGTTGTTGTTAAACCTATGAAATTAGATTAAATTGTGTGAATGATGAAAATTTTGTTGTTAAACCCATGATATTTGATTGAATTGTGTGAATGATGAAGATGTCGTTGTTAAACCTATGAAATTTGATTGAATTGTGTGAATGATGAAAATGTTGTTATTAAACCCATGAAATTTGATTGAATTGGGTGAATGATGAAAACGTTGATGTTAAACTTATGAAATTTGATTGAATTTTGTGAATGATGAAAATGTTGATGTTAACCTATGAAATTTGATTAATTGTGCGAATGATGCAATGTTGTTGTTAAACCCATGAAATTTGATTGAATTATGTGAATGATGAAAACGTTGATATTAAACCTATGAAATTTAATTGAATTGTGTGAATGATGAAAATGTTGTTGTTAAACCCATGAAATTTGATTGAGTTGTGTGAATGACGAAAACGTTGATGTTAAACTTATGAATTTTGATTTAATTGTGTGAATAATGAAAATGTTGAAGTTAAACCTATGAATTTGATTGAATGGTGCGAATGATGAAGAATGTTGTTGTTAAACCTATGAAATTTGATTGAATAATGTGAATGATGAAAATGTTGTTGTTAAACCCATGATATTTGATGGAATTGTGTGAATGATGAAAACGTTGATCTTAAACCTATGACATTTGATTGAATTGTGTGAATGATGAAATATTAATGTTAAACCCATGAATTTGATTGAATTGTGCGAATGATGAAGAAATGTTTGTTGTTAAACCTATGAAATTAGATTGAATTGTGTGAATGATGAAGATGTTGTGTTGTTAAACCTATGAAATTAGATTAAATTGTCTGAAAGATGAAAATGTTGTTGTTAAACCCATGATATTTGATTGAATTGTGTGAATGATGAAGATGTCGTTGTTAAACCTATGAAATTTGATTGAATAGTGTGAATGATGAAAATGTTGTTATTAAACCCATGAAATTTGATTGAATTGGGTGAATGATGAAAACGTTGATGTTAAACTTATGAAATTTGATTGAATTGTGTGAATGATGAAAATGTTGATGTTAAACCCATGAAATTCGATTAAATTGTGCGAATGATGCAAATGTTGTTGTTAAACCCATGAAATTTGATTGAATTGTGTGAGTGATGAAAACGTTGATGTTAAACCTATGAAATTTAATTAATTGTGTGAATGATGAAAATGTTGTTGTTAAACCCATGAAATTTGATTGAATTGTGTAAATGATGAAAACGTTGATCTTAAACCTATGAAATTTGATTGAATTGTGTGAATGATGAAAATATTGATGGTAACCCATGAAATTTGACTGAATTGTGCGAATGATCAGAAAAAGTTGTTTTTAAACCTATGAAATTTACTTGACATGTGTGAATGATGTAAATGTTGTTGTTAAA
>NW_026112882.1:0-55500 GCF_024323335.1 Lathyrus oleraceus
AATAGTACTTTTCAAATTTTATTTAGTAGTGAAAACATGTCCTTTTAAAATAAAAGGGTCATCATAAATAACGTATATAAACTAAAAGATATTTTATGAATGATAAAAACATCAATAAAGTATAATTAGTTGAGATTTCATAACATTAGATGATTAGTAGGGATAGTCATGTAATGCATACTTTTATGGTTACATGTCATGTAACACTTAATAGCAAGTTAGTTAGCGGATGCATTTATCAATGCACTTGTAATTGCACATGATGGTGGTTTCCTACTTGTATTTATCATGCCTATAATACTGAACTTTAAAACTGGAAAGGAATTTAGTTTTTTCATGAAATAAATTTCAACCTATTAATTATGGTTTAATTATTTTCATTTTTATGTTCTTGAACTACGTTTTCTTTTATATATAAAAGTTGTTTAAGTCATATCAATATGTATCCCTAATTTTATTTACGATTCTCTTTTTCGATTGTTTTCTCACTATTTTATAATTCCATGTGAATTTAGCTGATTGCGTAATACTTTTATGCATGATTATTTTTGGTAAACTTTGAAATATTTAAAATATTCAGGCTGGATTTACTTGCAAAAAATTTAAAATATCTACATTGCATTTTTATTATTTAGTTTAGTTTTTTAAATATTTGTCAACCTTATATAGTTTTTTGTAATTATTCTAAAATAGATAAATTTGCTATTGCAATTTCTTTGTTATCATAACGAGTCAGAAGACATATTAAAAACTCTTTTTTTATTGGTTAGTAATAGAGTTCATATATTACATGAACCAGTATAAAGAAATAATTTAAAATATTTTTAACATGATCCTTCAAAGGTGAACATTAAAAAATATCAACAAAAGGAAAAACACTTTCACAACCTAGTTTCAAAACTATTAAAAATTTATAATCAATATGATTATTATCACCTTGATTACTACATGTTCATAAAATTTTGTTATTCATTATTATCTTTATGAGACAATATTTTAACTTTGGGGTGAGATAGAGACAATAATTTCAATGAAATTTCAATCATCTCTTGTTTGTTCTATAGCTGTCTTGTCGGCCTGTTCTATTGTTTTAGTGTTTAAAACATATATTTAATTTTTAAAAAGGTTATAAAATAAGTAAGTCTTCTACCAATGTTGATTTGGCATACTAACATAGTCACCTGAGAAGGCTACTATGTTAAACAAATACGTTAAGTAGCTAAGTAATATTTATGTATATGTCATTTTATTTCAAAGACATGCATTTGGAGTGTTTCAACCCCTTCCTATCATGTTCAAAGAAAACTCAGTTCTTTTGCCCAGTATCCATCTGATAGGTTTCATATTTCTAATAAAAGGTACTCTATGGTATTTTTATAATATATTTTGCTTTTCATAACTTTAATCCATCTTAGTCTATATAACTGTCATATTCTTTATTTCGTTTTTTCATGGTCGTTTTTCTAAAACAACATATATGATATCAATACATTTATTTTAGAATTTTTATATAAAAAAACTTAAATATCAATACATTACAGTTTAAGTGAATAAAATTTATGATAAAAAACCTAACAAATCAATATTTTTAATGTTATAATTGAGGAACTTATTCAAAATAATAACATTAACAAATCAATAATGTTAATGTTATTATTTAGAATGTTATTCTAATAATTTCAAGTGATGTCTGTATGTACTTAAGTAATAGAATTAGAATTTGGCATGAAATATGGTTTATGATACTAACTTCTTGTATCATATATAAATATCATAATAAAACTAAAATTTTACTTAATTTGTCTCTATAAAATTAATATTTAAGAGAAAGAGTGTACACTAAATAAACTCTTCAGAGACTTTTGTGTTTTTCCATAATAAATTATATTCAAAGGTGTTTTTCTATAGATTGGCAAGATGTATAATATATTTTATATCTATTCTTGTTTTGTTTGTTCTTATGAGCTAACTAATAGACTCAAATCTTTCAAATAAAGGGGTTTAAAATACGTTCCAAATAACCGGCACAAAATTAATAGTACTAGTGTAAAAAGAAATAGTACTTTTCAAATTTTATTTAGTAGTGAAAACATGTCCTTTTAAAATAAAAGGGTCTCATAAAATAACGTATATAACTAAAAGATATTTTATGAATGATAAAAAAACATTCAATAAAGTATAATTAGTTGAGATTTCATAACATTAGATGAAATTAGTAGGGATAGTCATGTAATGCATACATTTTATGGTTACATGTCATGTAACACTTAATAGCAAGTTAGTTAGCGGATGCATTTATCAATGCACTATGGTAATTGCATGATGGTGGTTTCCTACTTGTATTTATCAATGCACTATAATACTGAACTTTAAAACTGGAAAGGAAATTTAGTTTTTCATGAAATATAAATTTCAACCTATTAATTATGGTTAATTATTTTCATTTTTATGTTCTTGAACTACGTTTCTTTTATATATAAAAAGTTGTTTAAGTCATCCATATGTATCCATAATTTTATTTACGATTCTCTTTTTCGATTGTTTTCTCACTATTTTATAATTCCATGTGAATTTAGCTGATTGCGTAATACTTTTATGCATGATTATTTTGGGTAAACTTTGAAATATTTAAAATATCATGCTGGATTTACTTGCAAAAATTTAAAATATCTACATTGCATTTTTATTATTTAGTTAGTTTTTAAATATTTGTCAACCTTATATATTTTTTTGTAATTATTCTAAAATAGATAAATTTGCTATTGCAATTTCTTTGTTATCATAACGAGATCAGAAGACATATTAAAAATCTTTTTTATTTATTGGTTAGTAATAGAGTTCATATATTAACATGAACACTATAATAAAATAATTTAAAATATTTTTAACATGATCCTTCAAAGGTGAACATTAAAAAAATATCAACAAAAGGAAAAACACTTCACCCTAGTTTCAAAACTATAAAATTTATAATCAATATGATTATTATCACCTTGATTACTATATGTTCATAAATTTATTGTTATTCATTATTATCTTTATGAGACAATATTTTAACTTTTGGGGTGAGATAGAAGACAATAATTTCAATGAAATTTCAATCATCTCTTGTTTGTTCTATAGCTGTCTAGTCAACATGTTCATTGTTTTAGTGTTTTAAATATATTTAATTTTTAAAAAGGTTATAAAATAAGTAAGTCATTCTACCAATGTTGATTTGGCATACTAAACATAGTCACCTTGAGAAGGCTACTATGTTAAACAAATACGTTAAGTAGCTAAGTAATATTTATATGTATATGTCATTTTATTTCAAAGACATGCATTTGGAGTGTTTCAACCCCTTCCTATCATGTTCAAAGAAAACTCAGTTCTTTTGCCCAGTATCCATCTGATAGGTTTCATATTTCTAATAAAAGGTACTCTATGGTATTTTTATAATATATTTTGCTTTTCATAACTTTAATCCATCTTAGTCTATATAAAATGTCATATTCTTTATTTCGTTTTTTCATGGTCATTTTTCTAAAACAACATATTATGATATCAATACATTATATTTAGAATTTTATATATAAAAAAAACTTAAATATCAATACATTACAGTTTAAGTGAATAAATTTATGATAAAAAACCTAACAAATCAATATTTTAATGTTATAATTGAGGAACTTATTCAAAATAATAACATTAACAAATCAATAATGTTAATGTTATTATTAGAATGTTATTCTAATAATTTCAAGTGATGTCTGTATGTACTTAAGTAATAGAATTAGAATTTGGCATGAAATATGGTTTATGATACTAACTTCTTGATATCATATATAAATATCATAATAAACTAAAATTTTACTTAATTTGTCTCTATAAAATTAATATTTAAGAGAAAGAGTGTAACACTAAATAAACTCTTCAGAGACTTTGTGTTTTTCCAATAATAATTATATTCAAAAGGTGTTTTTCTATAGATTGGCAAGATGTATAATATATTTTATATTCTATTCTTGTTTTGTTTGTTCTTATGAGCTTAACTAATAGACTCAAATCTTTCAAAATAAAGGGGTTTAAAATACGTTCCAATAACCGGGCACAAAAATTAATAGTACTAGTGTAAAAAAGAAATAGTACTTTTCAAATTTTATTTAGTAGTGAAAACATGTCCTTTAAAATAAAAGGGTCATCATAAAATAACGTATATAAACTAAAAGATATTTTATGAATGATAAAAAAACATTCAATAAAGTATAATTAGTTGAGATTTCATAACATTAGATGAAATTAGTAGGATAGTCATGTAATGCATACATTTTATGGTTACATGTCATGTAACACTTAATAGCAAGTTAGTTAGCGGATGCATTTATCAATGCACTATGGTAATTGCATGATGGTGGTTTCCTACTTGTATTTATCAATGCACTATAATACTGAACTTTAAAACTGGAAAGGAAATTTAGTTTTTCATGAAATATAAATTTCAACCTATTAATTATGGTTTAATTATTTTCATTTTTAGGTTCTTGAACTACGTTTTCTTTTATATATAAAAGTTGTTTAAGTCATATCAATATGTATCCATAATTTTATTTACGATTCTCTTTTTCGATTGTTTTTCTCACTATTTTATATTCCATGTGAATTTAGCTGATTGCGTAATACTTTTATGCATGATTAGTTTGGTAAACTTTGAAATATTTAAAATATTCAGGCTGGTTTACTTGCAAAAAATTAAAATATCTACATTGCATTTTTATTATTTAGTTTAGTTTTTAAATATTTGTCAACTTATATATTTTTTTGTAATTATTCTAAAATAGATAAATTTGCTATTGCAATTTCTTTGTTATCATAACGAATCAAAGACATATTAAAAATCTTTTTTATTTATTGGTTAGTAATAGAGTTCATATATTAACATGAACACATATAATAGAAATAATTTAAAATATTTTTAACATGATCCTTCAAAGGTGAACATTAAAAAAATATCAACAAAAGGAAAAACACTTTCACAACCTAGTTTCAAAACTATTAAAATTTATAATCAATATGATTATTATCACCTTGATTACTACATGTTCATAAAATTTATTGTTATTCATTATTATCTTTATGAGACAATATTTTAACTTTTGGGGTGAGATAGAAGACAATAATTTCAATGAAATTTCAATCATCTCTTGTTTGTTCTATAGCTGTCTAGTCAACATGTTCTATTGTTTTAGTGTTTAAAACATATATTTATTTTTAAAAAGGTTATAAAATAAGTAAGTCATTCTACCAATGTTGATTTGGCATACTAAACATAGTCACCTTGAGAAGGCTACTATGTTAAACAAATACGTTAAGTAGCTAAGTAATATTTATATGTATATGTCATTTTATTTCAAAGACATGCATTTGGAGTGTTTCAACCCCTTCCTATCATGTTCAAAGAAACTCAGTTCTTTTGCCCAGTATCCATCTGATAGGTTTCATATTTCTAATAAAAGGTACTCTATGGTATTTTTATAATATTTTTGCTTTTCATAACTTTAATCCATCTTAGTCTATATAAAATGTCATATTCTTTATTTCGTTTTTTCATGGTCGTTTTTCTAAAACAACATATTATGATATCAATACATTATATTTTAGAATTTTATATATAAAAAAACCTTAAATATCAATACATTACAGTTTAAGTGAATAAAATTTATGATAAAAAACCTAACAAATCAATATTTTTAATGTTATAATTGAGGAACTTATTCAAAATAATAACATTAACAAATCAATAATGTTAATGTTATTATTTAGAATGTTATTCTAATAATTTCAAGTGATGTCTGTATGTACTTAAGTAATAGAATTAGAATTTGGCATGAAATATGGTTTATGATACTAACTTCTTGATATCATATAAATATCATAATAAAACTAAAATTTTACTTAATTTGTCTCTATAAAATTAATATTTAAGAGAAAGAGTGTAACACTAAATAAACTCTTCAGAGACTTTGTGTTTTTTCCAATAATAATTATATTCAAAAGGTGTTTTTCTATAGATTGGCAAGATGTATAATATATTTTATATTCTATTCTTGTTTTGTTTGTTCTTATGAGCTTAACTAATAGACTCAAATCTTTCAAAATAAAGGGTTTAAAAATACGTTCCAAATAACCGGGCACAAAAATTAATAGTACTAGTGTAAAAAAGAAATAGTACTTTTCAAATTTTATTTAGTAGTGAAAACATGTCCTTTTAAAATAAAAGGGTCATCATAAAATAACGTATATAAACTAAAAGATATTTTATGAATGATAAAAAACATTCAATAAAGTATAATTAGTTGAGATTTCATAACATTAGATGAATTAGTAGGATAGTCATGTAATGCATACATTTTATGGTTACATGTCATGTAACACTTAATAGCAAGTTAGTTAGCGGATGCATTTATCAATGCACTATGGTAATTGCATGATGGTGGTTTCCTACTTGTATTTATCAATGCACTATAATACTGAACTTTAAAACTGGAAAGGAAATTTAGTTTTTCATGAAATATAAATTTCAACCTATTAATTATGGTTTAATTATTTTCATTTTTATGTTCTTGAACTACGTTTTCTTTTATATATAAAAAGTTGTTTAAGTCATATCAATATGTATCCATAATTTTATTTACGATTCTCTTTTTCGATTGTTTTTCTCACTATTTTATAATTCCATGTGAATTTAGCTGCTTGCGTAATACTTTTATGCATGATTAGTTTTGGTAAACTTTGAAATATTTAAAATATTCAGCTGGATTTACTTGCAAAAAATTTAAAATATCTACATTGCATTTTTATTATTTAGTTTAGTTTTTAATATTTGTCAACCTTATATATTTTTTTGTAATTATTCTAAAATAGATAAATTTGCTATTGCAATTTCTTTGTTATCATAACGAGAGTCAGAAGACATATTAAAAATCTTTTTATTTATTGGTTAGTAATAGAGTTCATATATAACATGAACACAATATAGAAAATAATTTAAAATATTTTTAACATGATCCTTCAAAGGTGAACATTAAAAAAATATCAACAAAAGGAAAACACATTCACAACCTAGTTTCAAAACTATTAAAAATTTATAATCAATATGATTATTATCACCTGATTACTACATGTTCATAAAATTTATTGTTATTCATTATTATCTTTATGAGACAATATTTTAACTTTTGGGGAGATAGAAGACAATAATTTCAATGAAATTTCAATCATCTCTTGTTTGTTCTATAGCTGTCTAGTCAACATGTTCTATTGTTTTAGTGTTTAAAACATATATTTATTTTAAAAAGGTTATAAAATAAGTAAGTCATTCTACCAATGTTGATTTGGCATACTAACATAGTCACCTTGAGAAGGCTACTATGTTAAACAAATACGTTAAGTAGCTAAGTAATATTTATATGTATATGTCATTTTATTTCAAAGACATGCATTTGGAGTGTTTCAACCCCTTCCTATCATGTTCAAAGAAAACTCAGTTCTTTTGCCCAGTATCCATCTGATAGGTTTCATATTTCTAATAAAAGGTACTCTATGGTATTTTATAATATATTTTGCTTTTCATAACTTTAATCCATCTTAGTCTATATAAATGTCATATTCTTTATTTCGTTTTTTCATGGTCGTTTTTCTAAAACAACATATTATGATATCAATACATTATATTTTAGAATTTTATATATAAAAAAAACTTAAATATCAATACATTACAGTTTAAGTGAATAAAATTTATGATAAAAAACCTAACAAATCAATATTTTTAATGTTATAATTGAGGAACTTATTCAAAATAAAACATTAACAAATCAATAATGTTAATGTTATTATTTAGAATGTTATTCTAATAATTTCAAGTGATGTCTGTATGTACTTAAGTAATAGAATTAGAATTTGGCATGAAATATGGTTTATGATACTAACTTCTTGATATCATATATAAATATCATAATAAAACTAAAATTTTACTTAATTTGTCTCTATAAAATTAATATTTAAGAGAAAGAGTGTAACACTAAATAAACTCTTCAGAGACTTTGTGTTTTTCCAATAATAATTATATTCAAAAGGTGTTTTTCTATAGATTGGCAAGATGTATAATATATTTTATATTCTATTCTTGTTTTGTTTGTTCTTATGAGCTTAACTAAATAGACTCAAATCTTTCAAAATAAGGGGTTTAAAAATACGTTCCAAATAACCGGGCACAAAAATTAATAGTACTAGTGTAAAAAAGAAATAGTACTTTTCAAATTTTATTTAGTAGTGAAAACATGTCCTTTTAAATAAAAGGGTCATCATAAAATAACGTATATAAACTAAAAGATATTTTATGATGATAAAAAAACATTCAATAAAGTATAATTAGTTGAGATTTCATAACATTAGATGAAATTAGTAGGGATAGTCATGTAATGCATACATTTTATGGTTACATGTCATGTAACACTTAATAGCAAGTTAGTTAGCGGATGCATTTATCAATGCACTATGGTAATTGCATGATGGTGGTTTCCTACTTGTATTTATCAATGCACTATAATACTGAACTTTAAAACTGGAAAGAAATTTAGTTTTTCATGAAATATAAATTTCAACCTATTAATTATGGTTTAATTATTTTCATTTTTATGTTCTTGAACTACGTTTTCTTTTATATAAAAAGTTGTTTAAGTCATATCAATATGTATCCATAATTTTATTTACGATTCTCTTTTTCGATTTTTTTTCTCACTATTTTATAATTCCATGTGAATTTAGCTGCTTGCGTAATACTTTTATGCATGATTAGTTTTGGTAAACTTTGAAATATTTAAAATATTCAAGCTGGATTTACTTGCAAAAAATTTAAAATATCTACATTGCATTTTTATTATTTAGTTTAGTTTTTAAATTTTGTCAACCTTATATATTTTTTTGTAATTATTCTAAAATAGATAAATTTGCTATTGCAATTTCTTTGTTATCATAACGAGAGTCAGAAGACATATTAAAATCTTTTTTATTTATTGGTTAGTAATAGAGTTCATATATTACATGAACACAATATAATAGAAATAATTTAAAATATTTTTAACATGATCCTTCAAAGGTGAACATTAAAAAAATATCAACAAAGGAAAAACACATTCACAACCTAGTTTCAAAACTATAAAAATTTATAATCAATATGATTATTATCACCTTGATTACTACATGTTCATAAAATTTATTGTTATTCATTATTATCTTTATGACAATATTTTAACTTTGGGGTGGATAGAAGACAATAATTTCAATGAAATTTCAATCATCTCTTGTTTGTTCTATAGCTGTCTAGTCAACATGTTCTATTGTTTTAGTGTTTAAAACATATATTTAATTTTAAAAAGGTATAAAATAAGTAAGTCATTCTACCAATGTTGATTTGGCATACTAAACATAGTCACCTTGAGAAGGCTACTATGTTAAACAAATACGTTAAGTAGCTAAGTAATATTTATATGTATATGTCATTTTATTTCAAAGACATGCATTTGGAGTGTTTCAACCCCTTCCTATCATGTTCAAAGAAAACTCAGTTCTTTTGCCCAGTATCCATCTGATAGGTTTCATATTTCTAATAAAAGGTACTCTATGGTATTTTTATAATATATTTTGCTTTTCATAACTTTAATCCATCTTAGTCTATATAAATGTCATATTCTTTATTTCGTTTTTTCATGGTCGTTTTTCTAAAACAACATATTATGATATCAATACATTATATTTTAGAATTTTATATATAAAAAAAACTTAAATATCAATACATTACAGTTTAAGTGAATAAAATTTATGATAAAAAACCTAACAAATCAATATTTTTAATGTTATAATTGAGGAACTTATTCAAAATAATAACATTAACAAATCAATAATGTTAATGTTATTATTTAGAATGTTATTCTAATAATTTCAAGTGATGTCTGTATGTACTTAAGTAATAGAATTAGAATTTGGCATGAAATATGGTTTATGATACTAACTTCTTGATATCATATATAATATCATAATAAAACTAAAATTTTACTTAATTTGTCTCTATAAAATTAATATTTAAGAGAAAGAGTGTAACACTAAATAAACTCTTCAGAGACTTTGTGTTTTTCCAATAATAAATTATATTCAAAAGGTGTTTTTTCTATAGATTGGCAAGATGTATAATATATTTTATATTCTATTCTTGTTTTGTTTGTTCTTATGAGCTTAACTAAATAGACTCAAATCTTTCAAAATAAAGGGGTTTAAAAATACGTTCCAAATAACCGGGCACAAAAATTAATAGTACTAGTGTAAAAAAAATAGTACTTTTCAAATTTTATTAGTAGTGAAAACATGTCCTTTTAAAATAAAAGGGTCATCATAAAATAACGTATATAAACTAAAAGATATTTTATGAATGATAAAAAAACATTCAATAAAGTATAATTAGTTGAGATTTCATAACATTAGATGAAATTAGTAGGGATAGTCATGTAATGCATACATTTTATGGTTACATGTCATGTAACACTTAATAGCAAGTTAGTTAGCGGATGCATTTATCAATGCACTATGGTAATTGCATGATGGTGGTTTCCTACTTGTATTTATCAATGCACTATAATACTGAACTTTAAAACTGGAAAGGAAATTTAGTTTTTCATGAAATATAAATTTCAACCTATTAATTATGGTTTAATTATTTTCATTTTTATGTTCTTGAACTACGTTTTCTTTTATATATAAAAAGTTGTTTAAGTCATATCAATATGTATCCATAATTTTATTTACGATTCTCTTTTTCGATTGTTTTTCTCACTATTTTATAATTCCATGTGAATTTAGCTGCTTGCGTAATACTTTTATGCATGATTAGTTTTTGTAAACTTTGAAATATTTAAAATATTCAAGCTGGATTTACTTGCAAAAATTTAAAATATCTACATTGCATTTTTATTATTTAGTTTAGTTTTTAAATATTTGTCAACCTTATATATTTTTTGTAATTATTCTAAAATAGATAAATTTGCTATTGCAATTTCTTTGTATCATAACGAGAGTCAGAAGACATATTAAAAATCTTTTTTATTTATTGGTTAGTAATAGAGTTCATATATTACATGAACACAATATAATAGAAATAATTTAAAATATTTTTAACATGATCCTTCAAAGGTGAACATTAAAAAAATATCAACAAAAGGAAAAACACATTCACAACCTAGTTTCAAAACTATTAAAAATTTATAATCAATATGATTATTATCACCTTGATTACTACATGTTCATAAAATTTATTGTTATTCATTATTATCTTTATGAGACAATATTTTAACTTTTGGGGTGAGATAGAAGACAATAATTTCAATGAAATTTCAATCATCTCTTGTTTGTTCTATAGCTGTCTAGTCAACATGTTCTATTGTTTTAGTGTTTAAACATATATTTAATTTTTAAAAAGGTTATAAAATAAGTAAGTCATTCTACCAATGTTGATTTGGCATACTAAACATAGTCACCTTGAGAAGGCTACTATGTTAAACAAATACGTTAAGTAGCTAAGTAATATTTATATGTATATGTCATTTTATTTCAAAGACATGCATTTGGAGTGTTTCAACCCCTTCCTATCATGTTCAAAGAAAACTCAGTTCTTTTGCCCAGTATCCATCTGATAGGTTTCATATTTCTAATAAAAGGTACTCTATGGTATTTTTATAATATATTTTGCTTTTCATAACTTTAATCCATCTTAGTCTATATAAATGTCATATTCTTTATTTCGTTTTTTCATGGTCGTTTTTCTAAAACAACATATTATGATATCAATACATTATATTTTAGAATTTTTATATATAAAAAACTTAAATATCAATACATTACAGTTTAAGTGAATAAAATTTATGATAAAAAACCTAACAAATCAATATTTTAATGTTATAATTGAGGAACTTATTCAAATAATAACATTAACAAATCAATAATGTTAATGTTATTATTTAGAATGTTATTCTAATAATTTCAAGTGATGTCTGTATGTACTTAAGTAATAGAATTAGAATTTGGCATGAAATATGGTTTATGATACTAACTTCTTGATATCATATATAAATATCATAATAAAACTAAAATTTTACTTAATTTGTCTCTATAAAATTAATATTTAAGAGAAAGAGTGTAACACTAAATAAACTCTTCAGAGACTTTGTGTTTTTCCAATAATAAATTATATTCAAAAGGTGTTTTTCTATAGATTGGCAAGATGTATAATATATTTATATTCTATTCTTGTTTTGTTTGTTCTTATGAGCTTAACTAAATAGACTCAAATCTTTCAAAATAAAGGGGTTTAAAAATACGTTCCAAAAACCGGGCACAAAATTAATAGTACTAGTGTAAAAAGAAATAGTACTTTTCAAATTTTATTTAGTAGTGAAAACATGTCCTTTTAAAATAAAAGGGTCATCATAAAATAACGTATATAACTAAAAGATATTTTATGAATGATAAAAAAACATTCAATAAAGTATAATTAGTTGAGATTTCATAACATTAGATGAAATTAGTAGGGATAGTCATGTAATGCATACATTTTATGGTTACATGTCATGTAACACTTAATAGCAAGTTAGTTAGCGGATGCATTTATCAATGCACTATGGTAATTGCATGATGGTGGTTTCCTACTTGTATTTATCAATGCACTATAATACTGAACTTTAAAACTGGAAAGGAAATTTAGTTTTTCATGAAATATAAATTTCAACCTATTAATTATGGTTTAATTATTTTCATTTTTATGTTCTTGAACTACGTTTTCTTTTATATATAAAAGTTGTTTAAGTCATATCAATATGTATCCATAATTTTATTTACGATTCTCTTTTTCGATTGTTTTTCTCACTATTTTATAATTCCATGTGAATTTAGCTGATTGCGTAATACTTTTATGCATGATTAGTTTTTTGTAAACTTTGAAATATTTAAAATATTCAAGCTGGATTTACTTGCAAAAATTTAAAATATCTACATTGCATTTTTATTATTTAGTTTAGTTTTTAAATATTTGTCAACCTTATATATTTTTTGTAATTATTCTAAAATAGATAAATTTGCTATTGCAATTTCTTTGTTATCATAACGAGATCAGAAGACATATTAAAAATCTCTTTTGTTTATTGGTTAGTAATAGAGTTCATATATTAACATGAACACAATATAATAGAAATAATTTAAAATATTTTTAACATGATCCTTCAAAGTGAACATTAAAAAAATATCAACAAAAGGAAAAACACATTCACAACCTAGTTTCAAAACTATTAAAAATTTATAATCAATATGATTATTATCACCTTGATTACTACATGTTCATAAATTTATTGTTATTCATTATTATCTTTATGAGACAATATTTTAACTTTTGGGGTGAGATAGAAGACAATAATTTCAATGAAATTTCAATCATCTCTTGTTTGTTCTATAGCTGTCTAGTCAACATGTTCTATTGTTTTAGTGTTTAAAACATATATTTAATTTTAAAAAGGTTATAAAATAAGTAAGTCATTCTACCAATGTTGATTTGGCATACTAAACATAGTCACCTTGAGAAGGCTACTATGTTAAACAATACGTTAAGTAGCTAAGTAATATTTATATGTATATGTCATTTTATTTCAAAGACATGCATTTGGAGTGTTTCAACCCCTTCCTATCATGTTCAAAGAAAACTCAGTTCTTTTGCCCAGTATCCATCTGATAGGTTTCATATTCTAATAAAGGTACTCTATGGTATTTTTATAATATATTTTGCTTTTCATAACTTTAATCCATCTTAGTCTATATAAATGTCATATTCTTTATTTCGTTTTTTCATGGTCGTTTTTCTAAAACAACATATTATGATATCAATACATTATATTTTAGAATTTATATATAAAAAAAACTTAAATATCAATACATTACAGTTTAAGTGAATAAAATTTATGATAAAAACCTAACAAATCAATATTTTTAATGTTATAATTGAGGAACTTATTCAAAATAATAACATTAACAAATCAATAATGTTAATGTTATTATTTAGAATGTTATTCTAATAATTTCAAGTGATGTCTGTATGTACTTAAGTAATAGAATTAGAATTTGGCATGAAATATGGTTTATGATACTAACTTCTTGATATCATATATAAATATCATAATAAAACTAAATTTTACTTAATTTGTCTCTATAAAATTAATATTAAGAGAAAGAGTGTAACACTAAATAAACTCTTCAGAGACTTTGTGTTTTTCCAATAATAAATTATATTCAAAAGTGTTTTTTTCTATAGATTGGCAAGGTATAATATATTTTATATTCTATTCTTGTTTTGTTTGTTCTTATGAGCTTAACTAAATAGACTCAAATCTTTCAAAATAAAGGGTTTTAAAAATACGTTCCAAATAACCGGGCACAAAAATTAATAGTACTAGTGTAAAAAAGAAATAGTACTTTTCAAATTTTATTTAGTAGTGAAAACATGTCCTTTTAAAATAAAAGGGTCATCATAAAATAACGTATATAAACTAAAAGATATTTTATGAATGATAAAAAACATTCAATAAAGTATAATTAGTTGAGATTTCATAACATTAGATGAAATTAGTAGGGATAGTCATGTAATGCATACATTTTATGGTTACATGTCATGTAACACTTAATAGCAAGTTAGTTAGCGGATGCATTTATCAATGCACTATGGTAATTGCATGATGGTGGTTTCCTACTTGTATTTATCAATGCACTATATACTGAACTTTAAAACTGAAAAGGAAATTTAGTTTTTCATGAAATATAAATTTCAACCTATTAATTATGGTTTAATTATTTTCATTTTTATGTTCTTGAACTACGTTTTCTTTTATATATAAAAAGTTGTTTAAGTCATATCAATATGTATCCATAATTTTATTTACGATTCTCTTTTTCGATTGTTTTTCTCACTATTTTATAATTCCATGTGAATTTAGCTGCTTGCGTAATACTTTTATGCATGATTAGTTTTGGTAAACTTTGAAATATTTAAAATATTCAAGCTGGATTTACTTGCAAAAAATTTAAAATATCTACATTGCATTTTTATTATTTAGTTTAGTTTTTAAATATTTGTCAACCTTATATATTTTTTTGTAATTATTCTAAAATAGATAAATTTGCTATTGCAATTTCTTTGTTATCATAACGAGATCAGAAGACATATTAAAAATCTCTTTTGTTTATTGATTAGTAATAGAGTTCATATATTAACATGAACACAATATAATAGAAATAATTTAAAATATTTTTAACATGATCCTTCAAAGGTGAACATTAAAAAAATATCAACAAAAGGAAAAACACATTCACAACCTAGTTTCAAAACTATTAAAAATTTATAATCAATATGATTATTATCACCTTGATTACTACATGTTCATAAAATTTATTGTTATTCATTATTATCTTTATGAGACAATATTTTAACTTTTGGGGTGAGATAGAAGACAATAATTTCAATGAAATTTCAATCATCTCTTGTTTGTTCTATAGCTGTCTAGTCAACATGTTCTATTGTTTTAGTGTTTAAAACATATATTTAATTTTTAAAAAGGTTATAAAATAAGTAAGTCATTCTACCAATGTTGATTTGGCATACTAAACATAGTCACCTTGAGAAGGCTACTATGTTAAACAAATACGTTAAGTAGCTAAGTAATATTTATATGTATATGTCATTTTATTTCAAAGACATGCATTTGGAGTGTTTCAACCCCTTCCTATCATGTTCAAAGAAAACTCAGTTAGAGCTGAAATTATCGCAAATGAGCCCGGTTGTGTCTTGGGCCCACGCCCTGGTCAACCTTTTGCCCAGTATCCATCTGATAGGTTTCATATTTCTAATAAAAGGTACTCTATGATTTTTATAATATATTTTGCTTTTCCCCCGCATGTTCTTGGTTAATTTCGCCTGTTTTATGACTACCCCCGATGGCCACCATCGCTTGCGTTCTCTCGGGCTATAACTTTAATCCATCTTAGTCTATATAAAATGTCATATTCTTTATTTCGTTTTTTCATGGTCGTTTTTCTAAAACCATATTATGATATCAATACATTATATTTTAGAATTTTATATATAAAAAACTTAAATATCAATACATTACAGTTTAAGTGAATAAAATTTATGATAAAAACCTAACAAATCAATATTTTTAATGTTATAATTGAGGAACTTATTCAAAATAATAACATTAACAAATCAATAATGTTAATGTTATTATTTAGAATGTTATTCTAATAATTTCAAGTGATGTCTGTATGTACTTAAGTAATAGAATTAGAATTTGGCATGAAATATGGTTTATGATACTAACTTCTTGATATCATATATAAATATCATAATAAAACTAAAATTTTACTTAATTTGTCTCTATAAAATTAATATTTAAGAGAAAGAGTGTAACACTAAATAAACTCTTCAGAGACTTTGTGTTTTTCAATAATAAATTATATTCAAAGGTGTTTTTCTATAGATTGGCAAGATGTATAATATTTTATATTCTATTCTTGTTTTGTTTGTTCTTATGAGCTTAACTAAATAGACTCAAATCTTTCAAAATAAAGGGGTTTAAAAATACGTTCCAAATAACCGGGCACAAAAATTAATAGTACTAGTGTAAAAAAGAAATAGTACTTTTCAAATTTTATTTAGTAGTGAAAACATGTCCTTTAAAATAAAAGGGTCATCATAAAATAACGTATATAAACTAAAAGATATTTTATGAATGATAAAAAACATTCAATAAAGTATAATTAGTTGAGATTTCATAACATTAGATGAAATTAGTAGGGATAGTCATGTAATGCATACATTTTATGGTTACATGTCATGTAACACTTAATAGCAAGTTAGTTAGCGGATGCATTTATCAATGCACTATGGTAATTGCATGATGGTGGTTTCCTACTTGTATTTATCAATGCACTATAATACTGAACTTTAAAACTGGAAAAAGGGGAAAAACGGAAATTCATTTGAAGGAAGGGAAATTTAGTTTTTCATGAAATATAAATTTCAACCTATTAATTATGGTTTAATTATTTTCATTTTTATGTTCTTGAACTACGTTTTCTTTTATATATAAAAAGTTGTTTAAGTCATATCAATATGTATCCATAATTTTATTTACGATTCTCTTTTTCGATTGTTTTTCTCACTATTTTATAATTCCATGTGAATTTAGCTGATTGCGTAATACTTTTATGCATGATTAGTTTTGGTAAACTTTGAAAACTCACAAACAATACAAAAAAATAAACACCAAATATACCCAAAAAAAAAACCATGAAAAAATCATTCTACAAAAAAAATACCAATAATAACAAAAAAACAATAATACCAATAAAAAAACTAAAAAATAAAAAACAAACTAAAATAAAAAATAAAATTATTATTTTTAAATATTTTTTTTTTGTTTTATTTTGTTTTTTTTTTTTTTTTTTTTTTTTTTTTTTTTTTTATTTTTTTTTTTTATTTTTTTTTTTTTTTTTTTTTTCTTTTTTTTTTTTTTTTTTTTTTTTTTTTTTTTTTTTTTTTTTTGTTTTTTTTTTTTATTTTTTTGATTTTTTTTTGTTTTTTTATTATTTTTTTTTGTTTTCAACCTAATATTATGTGTTTTTTTATTTTTTTTTTTTTTTTTATCTTTTTTTTTTTTTTTTATTTTTTTTTTTTTTTTTTTTTTTTTTTTTTCATTTATTTTTTTTTTTTTTTTTTTTTTTTTTTTTATTTAAAATATTCATGCTGGATTTACTTGCAAAAAATTTAAAATATCTACATTGCATTTTTATTATTTAGTTTAGTTTTTAAATATTTGTCAACCTATATATTTTTTTTGTAATTATTCTAAAATAGATAAATTTGCTATTGCAATTTCTTTGTTATCATAACGAGAGTCAGAAGACATATTCATCTCTAAAAATCTCTTTTGTTTATTGGTTAGTAATAGAGTTCATATATTAACATGAACACAATATAATAAAATAATTTAAAATATTTTTAACATGATCCTTCAAAGGTGAACATTAAAAAAATATCAACAAAAGGAAAAACACATTCACAACCTAGTTTCAAAACTATTAAAAATTTATAATCAATATGATTATTATCACCTTGATTACTACATGTTCATAAATTTATTGTTATTCATTATTATCTTTATGAGACAATATTTTAACTTTTGGGGTTTTGAAGATTGCGAGTAGAGGGGTTGATGGGGGGAGGGAATAGGAGCGGTGAGGGTGTTGGAGATAGAAGAAGAGATGGTGTGAGGATTTTGGGTGGAGATAGAAGACAATAATTTCAATGAAATTTCAATCATCTCTTGTTTGTTCTATAGCTGTCTAGTCAACATGTTCTATTGTTTTAGTGTTTAAAACATATATTTAATTTTTAAAAGGTTATAAATATAAGTAAGTCATTCTACCAATGTTGATTTGGCATACTAAACATAGTCACCTTGAGAAGGCTACTATGTTAAACAAATACGTTAAGTAGCTAAGTAATATTTATATGTATATGTCATTTTATTTCAAAGACATGCATTTGGAGTGTTCGATTGGACAGTGGTTTGTGTATACCACACCCAACCCCCAAGGGGGTTTCAACCACCATCCTCTCACTCCTCAACCCCTTCCTATCATGTTCAAAGAAAACTCAGTTCTTTTGCCCAGTATCCATCTGATAGGTTTCATATTTCTAATAAAAGGTACTCTATGGTATTTTTATAATATTTTTGCTTTTCATAACTTTAATCCATCTTAGTCTATATAAAATGTCATATTCTTTATTTCGTTTTTTCATGGTCGTTTTTCTAAAACAACATATTATGATATCAATACATTATATTTTAGAATTTTATATATAAAAAAAACTTAAATATCAATACATTACAGTTTAAGTGAATAAAATTTATGATAAAAAACCTAACAAATCAATATTTTTAATGTTATAATTGAGGAACTTATTCAAAATAATAACATTAACAAATCAATAATGTTAATGTTATTATTTAGAATGTTATTCTAATAATTTCAAGTGATGTCTGTATGTACTTAAGTAATAGAATTAGAATTTGGCATGAAATATGGTTTATGATACTAACTTCTTGATATCATATATAAATATCATAATAAAACTAAAATTTTACTTAATTTGTCTCTATAAAATTAATATTTAAGAGAAAGAGTGTAACACTAAATAAACTCTTCAGAGACTTTGTGTTTTTCCAATAATAATTATATTCAAAGGTGTTTTTTCTATAGATTGGCAAGATGTATAATATATTTTATATTCTATTCTTGTTTTGTTTGTTCTTATGAGCTTAACTAAATAGACTCAAATCTTTCAAAATAAAGGGGTTTAAAATACGTTCCAAATAACCGGGCACAAAATTAATAGTACTAGTGTAAAAAAGAAATAGTACTTTTCAAATTTTATTTAGTAGTGAAAACATGTCCTTTTAAAATAAAAGGGTCATCATAAAATAACGTATATAAACTAAAAGATATTTTATGAATGATAAAAACATTCAATAAAGTATAATTAGTTGAGATTTCATAACATTAGATGAAATTAGTAGGGATAGTCATGTAATGCATACATTTTATGGTTACATGTCATGTAACACTTAATAGCAAGTTAGTTAGCGGATGCATTTATCAATGCACTATGGTAATTGCATGATGGTGGTTTCCTACTTGTATTTATCAATGCACTATAATACTGAACTTTAAAACTGGAAAGGAAATTTAGTTTTTCATGAAATATAAATTTCAACCTATTAATTATGGTTTAATTATTTTCATTTTTATGTTCTTGAACTACGTTTTCTTTTATATATAAAAGTTGTTTAAGTCATATCAATATGTATCCATAATTTTATTTACGATTCTCTTTTTCGATTGTTTTTCTCACTATTTTATAATTCCATGTGAATTTAGCTGATTGCGTAATACTTTTATGCATGATTAGTTTTGGTAAACTTTGAAATATTTAAAATATTCATGCTGGATTTACTTGCAAAAAATTTAAAATATCTACATTGCATTTTTATTATTTAGTTTAGTTTTTAAATATTTGTCAACCTTATATATTTTTTTGTAATTATTCTAAAATAGATAAATTTGCTATTGCAATTTCTTTGTTATCATAACGAGATCAGAAGACATATTAAAAATCTCTTTTGTTTATTGATTAGTAATAGAGTTCATATATTAACATGAACACAATATAATAGAAATAATTTAAATATTTTTAACATGATCCTTCAAAGGTGAACATTAAAAAAATATCAACAAAAGGAAAACACATTCACAACCTAGTTTCAAAACTATTAAAAATTTATAATCAATATGATTATTATCACCTTGATTACTACATGTTCATAAAATTTATTGTTATTCATTATTATCTTTATGAGACAATATTTTAACTTTTGGGGTGAGATAGAAGACAATAATTTCAATGAAATTTCAATCATCTCTTGTTTGTTCTATAGCTGTCTAGTCAACATGTTCTATTGTTTTAGTGTTTAAAACATATATTTAATTTTTAAAAAGGTTATAAAATAAGTAAGTCATTCTACCAATGTTGATTTGGCATACTAAACATAGTCACCTTGAGAAGGCTACTATGTTAAACAAATACGTTAAGTAGCTAAGTAATATTTATATGTATATGTCATTTTATTTCAAAGACATGCATTTGGAGTGTTTCAACCCCTTCCTATCATGTTCAAAGAAAACTCAGTTCTTTTGCCCAGTATCCATCTGATAGGTTTCATATTTCTAATAAAAGGTACTCTATGGTATTTTTATAATATATTTTGCTTTTCATAACTTTAATCCATCTTAGTCTATATAAAATGTCATATTCTTTATTTCGTTTTTTCATGGTCGTTTTTCTAAAACAACATATTATGATATCAATACATTATATTTTAGAATTTTATATATAAAAAAAACTTAAATATCAATACATTACAGTTTAAGTGAATAAAATTTATGATAAAAAACCTAACAAATCAATATTTTTAATGTTATAATTGAGGAACTTATTCAAAATAATAACATTAACAAATCAATAATGTTAATGTTATTATTTAGAATGTTATTCTAATAATTTCAAGTGATGTCTGTATGTACTTAAGTAATAAATTAGAATTTGGCATGAAATATGGTGGATGGTTTGACAGTTTATTTTTTTTTTTTCTGTGCGAGTTGGGGGGAGTAGGGCTTTTTTTTTTATTTTTTTTTATTTTTTAGTTTCCTAGTTTTGGACCGTTTATGATACTAACTTCTTGATATCATATATAAATATCATAATAAAACTAAAATTTTACTTAATTTGTCTCTATAAAATTAAGATTTAAGAAAGAGTGTAACACTAAATAAACTCTTCAGAGACTTTGTGTTTTTCCAATAATAAATTATATTCAAAATGTGTTTTTCTATAGATTGGCAAGATGTATAATATATTTTATATTCTATTCTTGTTTTGTTTGTTCTTATGAGCTTAACTAAATAGACTCAAATCTTTCAAAATAAAGGGGTTTAAAATACGTTCCAAATAACCGGGCACAAAATTAATAGTACTAGTGTAAAAAAGAAATAGTACTTTTCAAATTTTTTTAGTAGTGAAAACATGTCCTTTAAAATATAAAAGGTCATCATAAAATAACGTATATAAACTAAAAGATATTTTATGAATGATAAAAAAACATTCAATAAAGTATAATTAGTTGAGATTTCATAACATTAGATGAAATTAGTAGGGATAGTCATGTAATGCATACATTTTATGGTTACATGTCATGTAACACTTAATAGCAAGTTAGTTAGCGGATGCATTTATCAATGCACTATGGTAATTGCATGATGGTGGTTTCCTACTTGTATTTATCAATGCCCTCTTTTTTTATTCCCCTAATCTTCAGTTATTTGTATGTTTCACCAGGACTATCATACTCTGCTATTTCCCCCTCATTGTTTCCTCTCTCTCCCTTTTCTTCTCCTTCTTTGTCATTTTACTCCTCATCCTTCTTTACTGTCGTTGATATGGTCACCACTTTTGTGTCCTACAACCTACTATAATACTGAACTTTAAAACTGGAAAGGAAATTTAGTTTTTCATGAAATATAAATTTCAACCTATTTTTCTTTCTCCTTTTTTTTTACTATTCCTCCGTCCCCATCCCTTTACATCCTTTGTTTTTTCACCTTTTCATTGTTTTGTATTTGTTTTTTTTTGTAAATTATGGTTTAATTATTTTCATTTTATGTTCTTGAACTACGTTTTCTTTTATATATAAAAAGTTGTTTAAGTCATATCAATATGTATCCATAATTTTATTTACGATTCTCTTTTTCGATTGTTTTTCTCACTATTTTATAATTCCATGTGAATTTAGCTGATTGCGTAATACTTTTATGCATGATTAGTTTTGGTAAACTTTGAAATATTTAAAATATTCAGCTGGATTTACTTGCAAAAATTTAAATATCTACATTGCATTTTTATTATTTAGTTTAGTTTTTAAATATTTGTCAACCTTATATTTTTTTTTGTAATTATTCTAAAATAGATAAATTTGCTATTGCAATTTCTTTGTTATCATAACGAGCGTCAGAAGACATATTAAAAATCTTTTTATTTATTGGTTAGTAATAGAGTTCATATATTAACATGAACACAATATAATAGAAATAATTTAAAATATTTTTAACATGATCCTTCAAAGGTGAACATTAAAAAAATATCAACAAAAGGAAAAACACATTCACAACCTAGTTTCAAAACTATTAAAAATTTATAATCAATATGATTATTATCACCTTGATTACTACATGTTCATAAAATTTATTGTTATTCATTATTATCTTTATGAGACAATATTTTAACTTTTGGGGTGAGATAGAAGACAATAATTTCAATGAAATTTCAATCATCTCTTGTTTGTTCTATAGCTGTCTAGTCAACATGTTCTATTGTTTTAGTGTTTAAACATATATTTATTTTTAAAAGGGTATAAATAAGTAAGTCATTCTACCAATGTTGATTTGGCATACTAAACATAGTCACCTTGAGAAGGCTACTATGTTAAACAAATACGTTAAGTAGCTAAGTAATATTTATATGTATATGTCATTTTATTTCAAAGACATGCATTTGGAGTGTTTCAACCCCTTCCTATCATGTTCAAAGAAAACTCAGTTCTTTTGCCCAGTATCCATCTGATAGGTTTCATATTTCTAATAAAAGGTACTCTATGGTATTTTTATAATATATTTTGCTTTTCATAACTTTAATCCATCTTAGTCTATATAAAATGTCATATTCTTTATTTCGTTTTTTCATGGTCGTTTTTCTAAAACAACATATTATGATATCAATACATTATATTTTAGAATTTTATATATAAAAAAACTTAAATATCAATACATTACAGTTTAAGTGAATAAAATTTATGATAAAAAACCTAACAAATCAATATTTTTAATGTTATAATTGAGGACTTATTCAAAATAATAACATTAACAAATCAATAATGTTAATGTTATTATTTAGAATGTTATTCTAATAATTTCAAGTGATGTCTGTATGTACTTAAGTAATAAATTAGAATTTGGCATGAAATATGGTTTATGATACTAACTTCTTGATATCATATATAAATATCATAATAAAACTAAAATTTTACTTAATTTGTCTCTATAAAATTAATATTTAAGAGAAAGAGTGTAACACTAAATAAACTCTTCAGAGACTTTGTGTTTTTCCAATAATAAATTATATTCAAAAGGTGTTTTTCTATAGATTGGCAAGATGTATAATATTTTATATTCTATTCTTGTTTTGTTTGTTCTTATGAGCTTAACTAAATAGACTCAAATCTTTCAAAATAAAGGGGTTTAAAAATACGTTCCAAATAACCGGGCACAAAAATTAATAGTACTAGTGTAAAAAAAATAGTACTTTTCAAATTTTTTTAGTAGTGAAAACATGTCCTTTTAAAATAAAAGGTCATCATAAAATAACGTATATAAACTAAAAGATATTTTATGAATGATAAAAAACATTCAATAAAGTATAATTAGTTGAGATTTCATAACATTAGATGAAATTAGTAGGGATAGTCATGTAATGCATACATTTTATGGTTACATGTCATGTAACACTTAATAGCAAGTTAGTTAGCGGATGCATTTATCAATGCACTATGGTAATTGCATGATGGTGGTTTCCTACTTGTATTTATCAATGCACTATAATACTGAACTTTAAAACTGGAAAGAAATTTAGTTTTTCATGAAATATAAATTTCAACCTATTAATTATGGTTTAATTATTTTCATTTTTATGTTCTTGAACTACGTTTTCTTTTATATATAAAAGTTGTTTAAGTCATATCAATATGTATCCATAATTTTATTTACGATTCTCTTTTTCGATTGTTTTTCTCACTATTTTATAATTCCATGTGAATTTAGCTGATTGCGTAATACTTTTATGCATGATTATTTTGGTAAACTTTGAAATATTTAAAATATTCAAGCGGGATTTACTTGCAAAAATTTTAAATATCTACATTGCATTTTTATTATTTAGTTTAGTTTTTAAATATTTGTCAACCTTATATTTTTTTTGTAATTATTCTAAAATAGATAAATTTGCTATTGCAATTTCTTTGTTATCATAACGAGAGTCAGAAGACATATTAAAATCTTTTTTATTTATTGGTTAGTAAGAGTTCATATATTAACATGAACACAATATAATAGAAATAATTTAAATATTTTTAACATGATCCTTCAAAGGTGAACATTAAAAAAATATCAACAAAAGGAAAAACACATTCACAACCTAGTTTCAAAACTATTAAAATTTATAATCAATATGATTGATTACTACATGTTCATAAATTTATTGTTATTCATTATTATCTTTATGAGACAATATTTTAACTTTTGGGGTGAGATAGAAGACAATAATTTCAATGAAATTTCAATCATCTCTTGTTTGTTCTATAGCTGTCTAGTCAACATGTTCTATTGTTTTTGTTTAAAACATATATTTAATTTTTAAAAGGGTATAAATAAGTAAGTCATTCTACCAATGTTGATTTGGCATACTAAACATAGTCACCTTGAGAAGGCTACTATGTTAAACAAATACGTTAAGTAGCTAAGTAATATTTATATGTATATGTCATTTTATTTCAAAGACATGCATTTGGAGTGTTTCACCCCTTCCTATCATGTTCAAAGAAAACTCAGTTCTTTTGCCCAGTATCCATCTGATAGGTTTCATATTTCTAATAAAAGGTACTCTATGGTATTTTTATAATATATTTTGCTTTTCATAACTTTAATCCATCTTAGTCTATATAAATGTCATATTCTTTATTTCGTTTTTCATGGTCGTTTTCTAAAACAACATATTATGATATCAATACATTATATTTTAGAATTTTATATATAAAAAAACTTAAATATCAATACATTACAGTTTAAGTGAATAAAATTTATGATAAAAAACCTAACAAATCAATATTTTTAATGTTATAATTGAGGAACTTATTCAAAATAATAACATTAACAAATCAATAATGTTAATGTTATTATTTAGAATCTTATTCTAATAATTTCAAGTGATGTCTATATGTACTTAAGTAATAAATTAGAATTTGGCATGAAATATGGTTTATGATACTAACTTCTTGATATCATATATAAATATCATAATAAAACTAAATTTTACTTAATTTGTCTCTATAAAATTAATATTTAAGAGAAAGAGTGTAACACTAAATAAACTCTTCAGAGACTTTGTGTTTTTTCCAATAATAAATTATATTCAAAAGGTGTTTTTCTATAGATTGGCAAGATGTATAATATATTTTATTCTATTCTTGTTTTGTTTGTTCTTATGAGCTTAACTAAATAGACTCAAATCTTTCAAAATAAAGGGGTTTAAAAATACGTTCCAAATAACCGGGCACAAAAATTAATAGTACTAGTGTAAAAAAAGAAATAGTACTTTTCAATTTTTTTTAGTAGTGAAAACATGTCCTTTTAAAATAAAAAGGACGTCATTAAATAACGTATATAAACTAAAAGATATATTATGAATGATAAAAAACATTCAATAAAGTATAATTAGTTGAGATTTCATAACATTAGATGAAATTAGTAGGGATAGTCATGTAATGCATACATTTTATGGTTACATGTCATGTAACACTTAATAGCAAGTTAGTTAGCGGATGCATTTATCAATGCACTATGGTAATTGCTTGATGGTGGTTTCCTACTTGTATTTATCAATGCAATATAACACTGAACTTTAAAACTGGAAAGAAAATTAGTTTTTCATGAAATATAAATTTCAACCTATTAATTATGGTTTAATTATTTTCATTTTTATGTTCTTGAACTACGTTTTCTTTTATATATAAAAAGTTGTTTAAGTCATATCAATATGTATCCATAATTTTATTTACGATTCTCTTTTTCGATTGTTTTTCTCACTATTTTATAATTCCATGTGAATTTAGCTGATTGCGTAATACTTTTATGCATGATTAGTTTTGGTAAACTTTGAAATATTTAAATATTCAAGCGGGATTTACTTGCAAAAATTTTAAATATCTACATTGCATTTTTATTATTTAGTTTAGTTTTTAAATATTTGTCAACCTTATATATTTTTTTTAATTATTCTAAAATAGATAAATTTGCTATTGCAATTTCTTTGTTATCATAACGAGAGTCAGAAGACATATTAAAAATCTTTTTTATTTATTGGTTAGTAATAGAGTTCATATATTAACATGAACACAATATAATAGAAATAATTAAAAATTTTTTAACATGATCCTTCAAAGGTGAACATTAAAAAAATATCAACAAAAGGAAAAACACATTCACAACCTAGTTTCAAAACTATTAAAAATTTATAATCAATATGATTATTATCACCTTGATTACTACATGTTCATAAAATTTATTGTTATTCATTATTATCTTTATGAGACAATATTTTAACTTTTGGGGTGAGATAGAAGACAATAATTTCAATGAAATTTCAATCATCTCTTGTTTGTTCTATAGCTGTCTAGTCAGCATGTTCTATTGTTTTAGTGTTTAAAACATATATTTAATTTTAAAAAGGTATAAAATAAGTAAGTCATTCTACCAATGTTGATTTGGCATACTAAACATAGTCACCTTGAGAAGGCTACTATGTTAAACAAATACGTTAAGTAGCTAAGTAATATTATATGTATATGTCATTTTATTTCAAAGACATGCATTTGGAGTGTTTCAACCCCTTCCTATCATGTTCAAAGAAACTCAGTTCTTTTGCCCAGTATCCATCTGATAGGTTTCATATTTCTAATAAAAGGTACTCTATGGTATTTTTATAATATATTTTGCTTTTCATAACTTTAATCCATCTTAGTCTATATAAAATGTCATATTCTTTATTTCGTTTTTTCATGGTCGTTTTTCTAAAACAACATATTATGATATCAATACATTATATTTTAGAATTTTATATATAAAAAAAACTTAAATATCAATACATTACAGTTTAAGTGAATAAAATTTATGATAAAAAACCTTACAAATCAATATTTTTAATGTTATAATTGAGAACTTATTCAAAAAATAACATTAACAAATCAATAATGTTAATGTTATTATTTAGAATCTTATTCTAATAATTTCAAGTGATGTCTATATGTACTTAAGTAATAAAATTAGAATTTGGCATGAAATATGGTTTATGATACTAACTTCTTGATATCATATAAATATCATAATAAAACTAAAATTTTACTTAATTTGTCTCTATAAAATTAATATTTAAGAGAAAGGGTGTAACACTAAATAAACTCTTCAGAGACTTTGTGTTTTTCCAATAATAAATTATATTCAAAAGGTGTTTTTCTATAGATTGGCAAGATGTATAATATATTTTATATTCTATTCTTGTTTTGTTTGTTCTTATGAGCTTAACTAAATACACTCAAATCTTTCAAAATAAAGGGGTTTAAAAATACGTTCCAAATAACCGGGCACAAAAATTATTGTACTAGTGTAAAAAAAGAAATACTACTTTTCAAAAAATTTTAGTAGTGAAAACATGTCCTTTTAAAATTAAAGGGACGTCATAAAATAACGTATATAAACTAAAAGATATTTTATGAATGATAAAAAAAATTCAATAAAGTATAATTAGTTGAGATTTCATAACATTAGATGAAATTAGTAGGGATAGTCATGTAATGCATACATTTTATGGTTACATGTCATGTAACACTTAATAGCAAGTTAGTTAGCGGATGCATTTATCAATGCACTATGGTAATTGCATGATGGTGGTTTCCTACTTGTATTTATCAATGCACTATAATACTGAACTTTAAAACTGGAAAGAAATTTAGTTTTTCATGAAATATAAATTTCAACCTATTAATTATGGTTTAATTATTTTCATTTTTATGTTCTTGAACTACGTTTTCTTTTATATAAAAAGTTGTTTAAGTCATATCAATATGTATCCATAATTTTATTTACGATTCTCTTTTTCGATTGTTTTTCTCACTATTTTATAATTCCATGTGAATTTAGCTGATTGCGTAATACTTTTATGCATGATTATTTTGGGTAACTTTGAAATATTTAAAATATTCAAGCGGGATTTACTTGCAAAAAATTTAAATATCTACATTGCATTTTTATTATTTAGTTTAGTTTTTAAATATTTGTCAACCTTATATATTTTTTTGTAATTATTCTAAAATAGATAAATTTGCTATTGCAATTTCTTTGTTATCATAACGAGAGTCAGAAGACATATTAAAAATCTTTTTTATTTATTGGTTAGTAATAGAGTTCATATATTAACATGAACACAATATAATAGAAATAATTTAAAATATTTTAACATGATCCTTCAAAGGTGAACATTAAAAAATATCAACAAAGGAAAACACATTCACAACCTAGTTTCAAAACTATTAAAATTTATAATCAATATGATTGATTACTACATGTTTCATAAAATTTATTGTTATTCATTATTATTTTAATGAGACAATATTTTAACTTTTGGGGTGAGATAGAAGACAATAATTTCAATGAAATTTCAATCATCTCTTGTTTGTTCTATAGCTGTCTAGTCAGCATGTTCTATTGTTTTAGTGTTTGAAACATATATTTAATTTTTAAAAAGGTATAAAATAAGTAAGTCATTCTACCAATGTTGATTTGGCATACTAAACATAGTCACCTTGAGAAGGCTACTATGTTAAACAAATACGTTAAGTAGCTAAGTAATATGGATATGTATATGTCATTTTATTTCAAAGACATGCATTTGGAGTGTTTCAACCCCTTCCTATCATGTTCAAAGAAAACTCAGTTCTTTTGCCCAGTATCCATCTGATAGGTTTCATATTTCTAATAAAAGGTACTCTATGGTATTTTTATAATATTTTTGCTTTTCATAACTTTAATCCATCTTAGTCTATAAAATGTCATATTCTTTATTTCGTTTTTCATGGTCATTTTTCTAAAACAACATATTATGATATCAATACATTATATTTTAGAATTTTATATATAAAAAAAACTTAAATATCAATACATTACAGTTTAAGTGAATAAAATTTATGATAAAAAACCTAACAAATCAATATTTTTAATGTTATAATTGAGGAACTTATTCAAAATAATAACATTAACAAATCAATAATGTTAATGTTATTATTTAGAATCTTATTCTAATAATTTCAAGTGATGTCTATATGTACTTAAGTAATAAAATTAGAATTTGGCATGAAATATGGTTTATGATACTAACTTCTTGATATCATATATAAATATCATAATAAAACTAAATTTTACTTAATTTGTCTCTATAAAATTAATATTTAAGAGAAAGTGTAACACTAATAAACTCTTCAGAGACTTTGTTTTTTTCCAATAATAATTATATTCAAAAGGTGTTTTTCTATAGATTGGCAAGATGTATAATATATTTTATATTCTATTCTTGTTTTGTTTGTTCTTATGAGCTTAACTAAATAGACTCAAATCTTTCAAAATAAAGGGGTTTAAAAATACGTTCCAAATAACCGGGCACAAAAAAATATAGTACTAGTGTAAAAAAGAAATAGTACTTTTCAAATTTTTTAGTAGTGAAAACATGTCCTTTTAAAATAAAAGGTCGTCATAAAATAACGTATATAAACTAAAAGATATATTATGAATGATAAAAAACATTCAATAAAGTATAATTAGTTGAGATTTCATAACATTAGATGAAATTAGTAGGGATAGTCATGTAATGCATACATTTTATGGTTACATGTCATGTAACACTTAATAGCAAGTTAGTTAGCGGATGCATTTATCAATGCACTATGGTAATTGCATGATGGTGGTTTCCTACTTGTATTTATCAATGCACTATAATACTGAACTTTAAAACTGGAAAGAAATTTAGTTTTTCATGAAATATAAATTTCAACCTATTAATTATGGTTTAATTATTTTCATTTGTATGTTTGAACTACGTTTTCTTTTATATATAAAAAGTTGTTTAAGTCATATCAATATGTATCCATAATTTTATTTACGATTCTCTTTTTCGATTGTTTTTCTCACTATTTTATAATTCCATGTGAATTTAGCTGATTGCGTAATACTTTTATGCATGATTAGTTTTGGTAAACTTTGAAATATTTAAAATATTCAAGCGGATTTACTTGCAAAAAATTTAAATATCTACATTGCATTTTTATTATTTAGTTTAGTTTTTAAATATTTGTCAACCTTATATTTTTTTTGTAATTATTCTAAAATAGATAAATTTGCTATTGCAATTTCTTTGTTATCATAACGAGAGTCAGAAGACATATTAAAAATCTTTTTTTTATTGGTTAGTAATAGAGTTCATATATTACATGAACACAATATAATAGAAATAATTTAAAATATTTTTAACATGATCCTTCAAAGGTGAACATTAAAAAAATATCAACAAAAGGAAAACACATTCACAACCTAGTTTCAAAACTATTAAAAATTTATAATCAATATGATTATTATCACCTTGATTACTACATGTTCATAAAATTATTGTTATTCATTATTATCTTTATGAGACAATATTTTAACTTTTGGGGTGAGATAGAAGACAATAATTTCAATGAAATTTCAATCATCTCTTGTTTGTTCTATAGCTGTCTAGTCAGCATGTTCTATTGTTTTAGTGTTTAAAACATATATTTAATTTTTAAAAAGGGTATAAAATAAGTAAGTCATTCTACCAATGTTGATTTGGCATACTAAACATAGTCACCTTGAGAAGGCTACTATGTTAAACAAATACGTTAAGTAGCTAAGTAATATATGTATATGTCATTTTATTTCAAAGACATGCATTTGGAGTGTTTCAACCCCTTCCTATCATGTTCAAAGAAAACTCAGTTCTTTTGCCCAGTATCCATCTGATAGGTTTCATATTTCTAATAAAAGGTACTCTATGGTATTTTTATAATATATTTTGCTTTTCATAACTTTAATCCATCTTAGTCTATATAAAATGTCATATTCTTTATTTCGTTTTTCATGGTCGTTTTTCTAAAACAACATATTATGATATCAATACATTATATTTTAGAATTTTATATAAAAAAAAACTTAAATATCAATACATTACAGTTTAAGTGAATAAAATTTATGATAAAAAACCTAACAAATCAATATTTTAATGTTATAATTGAGGAACTTATTCAAAAAATAACATTAACAAATCAATAATGTTAATGTTATTATTTAGAATCTTATTCTAATAATTTCAAGTGATGTCTATATGTACTTAAGTAATAAAATTAGAATTTGGCATGAAATATGGTTTATGATACTAACTTCTTGATATCATATATAAATATCATAATAAAACTAAAATTTTACTTAATTTGTCTCTATAAAATTAATATTTAAGAGAAAGAGTGTAACACTAAATAAACTCTTCAGAGACTTTGTGTTTTTCCAATAATAATTATATTCAAAAGGTGTTTTTCTATAGATTGGCAAGATGTATAATATATTTTATATTCTATTCTTGTTTTGTTTGTTCTTATGAGCTTAACTAAATACACTCAAATCTTTCAAAATAAAGGGTTTTAAAATACGTTCCAAATAACCGGGCACAAAAATTGTATAGTGTAAAAAAAGAAATAGTACTTTTCAAATTTTTAGTAGTGAAAACATGTCCTTTTAAAATAAAGGGTCGTCATAAAATAACGTATATAAACTAAAAGATATTTTATGAATGATAAAAAAACATTCAATAAAGTATAATTAGTTGAGATTTCATAACATTAGATGAAATTAGTTGGGATAGTCATGTAATGCATACATTTTATGGTTACATGTCATGTAACACTTAATAGCAAGTTAGTTAGCGGATGCATTTATCAATGCACTATGGTAATTGCATGATGGTGGTTTCCTACTTGTATTTATCAATGCACTATAATACTGAACTTTAAAACTGAAAAAAATTTAGTTTTTCATGAAATATAAATTTCAACCTATTAATTATGGTTTAATTATTTTCATTTTTAGTTCTTGAACTACGTTTTCTCTTTATATATAAAAAGTTGTTTAAGTCATATCAATATGTATCCATAATTTTATTTACGATTCTCTTTTTCGATTGTTTTTCTCACTATTTTATAATTCCATGTGAATTTAGCTGATTGCGTAATACTTTTATGCATGATTAGTTTTGGTAACTTTGAAATATTTAAAATATTCAAGCGGGATTTACTTGCAAAAAATTTAAAGTATCTACATTGCATTTTTATTATTTAGTTTAGTTTTTAAATATTTGTCAACCTTATATTTTTTTTGTAATTATTCTAAAATAGATAAATTTGCTATTGCAATTTCTTTGTTATCATAACGAGAGTCAGAAGACATATTAAAATCTTTTTTATTTATTGGTTAGTAATAGTTCACATTTAACATGAACGCAGTATAATAGAAATAATTTAAAATATTTTTAACATGATATTTCAAAGGTGAACATTAAAAAAATATCAACAAAAGGAAAAACACATTCACAACCTAGTTTCAAAACTATTAAAAATTTATAATCAATATGATTGATTACTACATGTTCATAAAATTTATTGTTATTCACTATTATCTTTATGAGACAATATTTTAACTTTTGGGGTGAGATAGAAGACAATAATTTCAATGAAATTTCAATCATCTCTTGTTTGTTCTATAGCTGTCTTAGTCAGCATATTCTCTTGTTTTAGTGTTTAAAACATATATTTAATTTTAAAAAGGTTATAAAATAAGTAAGTCATTCTACCAATGTTGATTTGGCATACTAAACATAGTCACCTTGAGAAGGCTACTATGTTAAACAAATACGTTAAGTAGCTAAGTAATATGTATATGTATATGTCATTTTATTTCAAAGACATGCATTTGGAGTGTTTCAACCCCTTCCTATCATGTTCAAAGAAACTCAGTTCTTTTGCCCAGTATCCATCTGATAGGTTTCATATTTCTAATAAAAGGTACTCTATGGTATTTTATAATATATTTTGCTTTTCATAACTTTAATCCATCTTAGTCTATATAAAATGTCATATTCTTTATTTCGTTTTTTCATGGTCATTTTTCTAAAACAACATATTATGATATCAATACATTATATTTTAGAATTTTATATATAAAAAAACTTAAATATCAATACATTACAGTTTAAGTGAATAAAATTTATGATAAAAAACCTAACAAATCAATATTTTTAATGTTATAATTGAGGAACTTATTCAAAATAATAACATTAACAAATCAATAATGTTAATGTTATTATTTAGAATCTTATTCTAATAATTTCAAGTGATGTCTATATGTACTTAAGTAATAAAATTAGAATTTGGCATGAAATATGGTTTATGATACTAACTTCTTGATATCATATATAAATATCATAATAAAACTAAAATTTTACTTAATTTGTCTCTATAAAATTAATATTTAAGAGAAAGAGTGTAACACTAAATAAACTCTTCAGAGACTTTGTGTTTTTCCAATAATAATTATATTCAAAAGGTGTTTTTCTATAGATTGGCAAGATGTATAATATATTTTATATTCTATTCTTGTTTTGTTTGTTCTTATGAGCTTAACTAAATACACTCAAATCTTTCAAAATAAAGGGTTTAAAAATACGTTCCAAATAACCGGGCACAAAATTAATAGTACTAGTGTAAAAAAAAATAGTACTTTTCAAATTTTTTTAGTAGTGAAAACATGTCCTTTTAAAATAAAAAGGTCGTCATAAAATAACGTATATAAACTAAAATATTTTATGAATGATAAAAAAACATTCAATAAAGTATAATTAGTTGAGATTTCATAACATTAGATGAAATTAGTTGGGATAGTCATGTAATGCATACATTTTATGGTTACATGTCATGTAACACTTAATAGCAAGTTAGTTAGCGGATGCATTTATCAATGCACTATGGTAATTGCATGATGGTGGTTTCCTACTTGTATTTATCAATGCACTATATACTGAACTTTAAAAAACTGGAAAGAAAATTTAGTTTTTCATGAAATATAATTTTCAACCTATTAATTATGGTTTAATTATTTTCATTTTTATGTTCTTGAACTACGTTTTCTTTTATATATAAAAAGTTGTTTAAGTCATATCAATATGTATCCATAATTTATTTACGATTTCTTTTTCGATTGTTTTTCTCACTATTTTATAATTCCATGTGAATTTAGCTGATTGCGTAATACTTTTATGCATGATTAGTTTTGGTAAACTTTGAAATATTTAAAATATTCAAGCGGAATTTACTTGCAAAAAATTTAAATATCTACATTGCATTTTTATTATTTAGTTTAGTTTTTAAATATTTGTCAACCTTATATTTTTTTTGTAATTATTCTAAAATAGATAAATTTGCTATTGCAATTTCTTTGTTATCATAACGAGAGTCAGAAGACATATTAAAAATCTTTTTATTTATTGGTTAGTAATAGAGTTCACATTTTTACATGAACGCAGTATAATAGAAATAATTTAAAATATTTTTAACATGATATTCAAAGGTGAACATTAAAAAATATCAACAAAAGGAAAAACACTTTCACAACCTAGTTTCAAAACTATTAAAAATTTATAATCAATATGATTATTATCACCTTCATTACTATATGTTCATAAAATTTATTGTTATTCTTATTATCTTTATGAGACAATATTTTAACTTTTGGGGTTCGGGTGAGATAGAAGACAATTTTCAATGAAATTTCAATCATCTCTTGTTTTCTATAGCTGTCTTGTCAGCATATTCTCTTGTTTTAGTGTTTAAACATATATTTAATGTTAAAAAAGGGTATAAATAAGTAAGTCATTCTACCAATGTTGATTTGGCATACTAAACATAGTCACCTTGAGAAGGCTACTATGTTAAACAAATACGTTAAGTAGCTAAGTAATATGTATATGTATATGTCATTTTATTTCAAAGACATGCATTTGGAGTGTTTCAACCCCTTCCTATCATGTTCAAAGAAAACTCAGTTCTTTTGCCCAGTATCCATCTGATAGGTTTCATATTTCTAATAAAAGGTACTCTATGGTATTTTTATAATATATTTTGCTTTTCATAACTTTAATCCATCTTAGTCTATATAAATGTCATATTCTTTATTTCGTTTTTTCATGGTCATTTTTCTAAAA
This sequence comes from Lathyrus oleraceus, assembly GCF_024323335.1. NCBI lineage: Eukaryota > Viridiplantae > Streptophyta > Magnoliopsida > Fabales > Fabaceae > Lathyrus > Lathyrus oleraceus. The sequence goes on from NW_026112882.1 coordinate 35,939, forward strand.
CACATATTATGATATCAATACATTATATTTTAGAATTTTATATATAAAAAAAACTTAAATATCAATACATTACAGTTTAAGTGAATAAAATTTATGATAAAAAACCTAACAAATCAATATTTTTAATGTTATAATTGAGGAACTTATTCAAAATAATAACATTAACAAATCAATAATGTTAATGTTTTATTTAGAATCTTATTCTAATAATTTCAAGTGATGTCTATATGTACTTAAGTAATAAATTAGAATTTGGCATGAAATATGGTTTATGATACTAACTTCTTGATATCATATATAAATATCATAAAAAACTAAAATTTTACTTAATTTGTCTCTATAAAATTAATATTTAAGAGAAAGAGTGTAACACTAATAAACTCTTCAGAGACTTGTGTTTTTCCAAATAATTATATTCAAAGGTGTTTTTCTATAGATTGGCAAGATGTATATATATTTTATATTTATTCTTCTATTCTTGTTTTGTTTGTTCTTATGAGCTTAACTAATACACTCAAATCTTTCAAAATAAAGGGTTTAAAAATACGTTCCAAATAACCGGGCACAAAAATTAATAGTACTAGTGTAAAAAAGAAATAGTACTTTTCAATTTTATTTAGTAGTGAAAACATGTCCTTTTAAAATAAAAGGGTCGTCATAAAATAACGTATATAAACTAAAAGATATTTTATGAATGATAAAAAAACATTCAATAAAGTATAATTAGTTGAGATTTCATAACATTAGATGAAATTAGTTGGGATAGTCATGTAATGCATACATTTTATGGTTACATGTCATGTAACACTTAATAGCAAGTTAGTTAGCGGATGCATTTATCAATGCACTATGGTAATTGCATGATGGTGGTTTCCTACTTGTATTTTGTGAGTCTTTAGGGTGTTGGAAAGGTTGTGAGCTTAGCCTATAATACTGAACTTTAAAACTGAAAAGAAAATTTAGTTTTTCATGAAATATAAATTTCAACCTATTAATTATGGTTTAATTATTTTCATTTTTAAGTTCTTGAACTACGTTTTCTTTTATATATAATAAGTTGTTTAAGTCATATCAATATGTATCCATCATTTTATTTACGATTCTCTTTTTCGATTGTTTTTCTCACTATTTTATAATTCCATGTGAATTTAGCTGATTGCGTAATACTTTTATGCATGATTAGTTTTGGTAAACTTTGAAATATTTAAAATATTCAAGCGGAATTTACTTGCAAAAAATTTAAAGTATCTACATTGCATTTTTATTATTTAGTTTAGTTTTTAAATATTTGTCAACCTTATATTTTTTTGTAATTATTCTAAAATAGATAAATTTGCTATTGCAATTTCTTTGATATCATAACGAAATCTTTTTATTTATTGGTTAGTAATAGAGTTCACATTTTTACATGAACGCAGTATAATAGAAATAATTTAAAATATTTTTAACATGATATTTCAAAGGTGAACATTAAAAAAATATCAACAAAAGGAAAAACACTTTCACAACCTAGTTTCAAAACTATTAAAAATTTATAATCAATATGATTATTATCACCTTCATTACTATATGTTCATAAAATTTATTGTTATTCACTATTATCTTTATGAGACAATATTTTAACTTTTGGGTGAGATAAAAGACAATAATTTCAATGAAATTTCAATCATCTCTTGATTGTTCTATAGCTGTCTTGTCAGCATATTCTCTTGTTTTAATGTTTAAAACATATATTTAATGTTAAAAAATGGTATAAAATAGGTAAGTCACTCTACCAATGTTGATTTGGCATACCAAACATAGTCACCTTGAGAAGGCTACTATGTTAAACAAATACGTTAAGTAGCTAAGTAATATGTATATGTATATGTCATTTTATTTCAAAGACATGCATTTGGAGTGTTTCAACCCCTTCCTATCATGTTCAAAGAAAACTCAGTTCTTTTGCCCAGTATCCATCTGATAGGTTTCATATTTCTAATAAAAGGTACTCTATGTATTTTTATAATATATTTTGCTTTTCATAACTTTAATCCATCTTAGTCTATATAAAATGTCATATTCTTTATTTCGTTTTTTCATGGTCATTTTTCTAAAACAACATATTATGATATCAATACATTATATTTTAGAATTTTATATATAAAAAAAACTTAAATATCAATACATTACAGTTTAAGTGAATAAAATTTATGATAAAAAACCTAACAAATCAATATTTTTAATGTTATAATTGAGGATCTTATTCAAAATAATAACATTAACAAATCAATAATGTTAATGTTATTATTTAGAATCTTATTCTAATAATTTCAAGTGATGTCTATATGTACTTAAGTAATAAATTAGAATTTGGCATGAAATATGGTTTATGATACTAACTTCTTGATATCATATATAAATATCATAATAAAACTAAAATTTTACTTAATTTGTCTCTATAAAATTAATATTTAAGAGAAAGAGTGTAACACTAAATAAACTCTTCAGAGACTTTGTGTTTTTCCAGTAATAAATTATATTCAAAAGGTGTTTTTCTATAGATTGGCAAGATGTATAATATATTTTATATTCTATTCTTGTTTTGTTTGTTCTTATGAGCTTAACTAAATACACTCAAATCTTTCAAATAAAGGGGTTTAAAAATACGTTCCAAATAACCGGGCACAAAAATTAATAGTACTAGTGTAAAAAAGAAATAGTACTTTTCAAATTTTATTTAGTAGTGAAAACATGTCCTTTTAAAATAAAAGGGTCGTCATAAAATAACGTATATAAACTAAAAGATTTTTATGAATGATAAAAAATTCAATAAAGTATAATTAGTTGAGATTTCATAACATTAGATGAAATTAGTTGGGATAGTCATGTAATGCATACATTTTATGGTTACATGTCATGTAACACTTAATAGCAAGTTAGTTAGCGGATGCATTTATCAATGCACTATGGTAATTGCATGATGGTGGTTTCCTACTTGTATTTTGTGAGTCTTTAGGGTGTTGGAAAGGTTGTGGTGAGCTTAGCCTATAATACTGAACTTTAAAATTGAAAAGAAAATTTAGTTTTTCATGAAATATAAATTTCAACCTATTAATATGGTTTAATTATTTTCATTTTTAAGTTCTTGAACTACGTTTTCTTTTATATATAATAAGTTGTTTAAGTCATATCAATATGTATCCATCATTTTATTTACGATTCTCTTTTTCGATTGTTTTTCTCACTATTTTTAATTCCATGTGAATTTAGCTGATTGCGTAATACTTTTATGCATGATTAGTTTTTGTAAACTTTGAAATATTTAAAATATTCAGGCGGAATTTACTTGCAAAAAATTTAAAGTATCTACATTGCATTTTTATTATTTAGTTTAGTTTTTAATATTTGTCAACCTATATTTTTTTTTGTAATTATTCTAAAATAGATAAATTTGCTATTGCAATTTCTTTGATATCATAACGAAATCTGTTTTATTTATTGGTTAGTAATAGAGTTCACATTTTTACATGAACGCAGTTATAGTAGTATTAAGGGAGTTAAAGGAGTAGTATAGGTTTATAATAGAAATAATTTAAAATATTTTTAACATGATATTTCAAAGGTGAACATTAAAAAAATATCAACAAAAGGAAAAACACTTTCACAACCTAGTTTCAAAACTATTAAAAATTTATAATCAATATGATTATTATCACCTTCATTACTATATGTTCATAAAATTTATTGTTATTCACTATTATCTTTATGAGACAATATTTTAACTTTTGGGGTGGATAGAAGACAATAATTTCAATGAAATTTCAATCATCTCTTGATTGTTCTATAGCTGTCTTGTCAGCATATTCTCTTGTTTTAGTGTTTAAACATATATTTAATGTTAAAAAATGGTATAAATAAGTAAGTCATCTACCAATGTTGATTTGGCATACTAAACATAGTCACCTTGAGAAGGCTACTATGTTAAACAAATACGTTAAGTAGCTAAGTAATATGTATATGTATATGTCATTTTATTTCAAGACATGCATTTGGAGTGTTTCAACCCCTTCCTATCATGTTCAAAGAAAACTCAGTTCTTTTGCCCAGTATCCATCTAATAGGTTTCATGTTTCTAATAAAAGGTACTCTACTATATTTTTATAATATATTTTGCTTTTCATAACTTTAATCCATCTTAGTCTATATAAATGTCATATTCTTTATTTCGTTTTTTCATGGTCATTTTTCTAAAACAACATATTATGATATCAATACATTATATTTTAGAATTTTATATATAAAAAAAACTTAAATATCAATACATTCAGTTTAAGTGAATAAAATTTATGATAAAAAACCTAACAAATCAATATTTTAATGTTATAATTGAGGATCTTATTCAAAATAATAACATTAACAAATCAATAATGTTAATGTTATTATTTAGAATCTTATTCTAATAATTTCAAGTGATGTCTATATGTACTTAAGTAATAATTAGAATTTGGCATGAAATATGGTTTATGATACTAACTTCTTGATATCATATATAAATATCATAATAAACTAAAATTTTACTTAATTTGTCTCTATAAATTAATATTTAAGAGAAAGAGTGTAACACTAATAAACTCTTCAGAGACTTTGTGTTTTTCCAATAATAATTATATTCAAAAGGTGTTTTTCTATAGATTGGCAAGATGTATAATATATTTTATATTCTATTCTTGTTTTGTTGTTCTTATGAGCTTAACTAAATACACTCAAATCTTTCAAAATAGGGGTGTATTAATTTTTACCAAAAAATCTCCTGTTTCTTTACTTAAAAATACGTTCCAAATAACCGGGCACAAAAATTAATAGTACTAGTGTAAAAAGAAATAAATTTTGTTATTTTGTAGAGAAGTAAGAAAAAGACAGTATGGTACTTTTCAAATTTTATTTAGTAGTGAAAACATGTCCTTTTAAAATAAAAGGGTCGTCATAAAATAACGTATATAAACTAAAAGATATTTTATGAATGATAAAAAAACATTCAATAAAGTATAATTAGTTGAGATTTCATAACATTAGATGAAATTAGTTGGGATAGTCATGTAATGCATACATTTTATGGTTACATGTCATGTAACACTTAATAGCAAGTTAGTTAGCGGATGCATTTATCAATGCACTATGGTAATTGCATGATGGTGGTTTCCTACTTGTATTTTGTGAGTCTTTAGGGTGTTGGAAGGTGTGTGAGCTTAGCCTATAATACTGAACTTTAAAACTGAAAAGAAATTTAGTTTTTCATGAAATATAATTTCAACCTATTAATATGGTTTAATTATTTTCATTTTTAAGTTCTTGAACTACGTTTTCTTTTATATAATAAGTTGTTTAAGTCATATCAATATGTATCCATCATTTTATTTACGATTCTCTTTTTCGATTGTTTTTCTCACTATTTTGTAATTCCATGTGAATTTAGGTGATTACGTAATACTTTTATGCATGATTAGTTTTGGTGTAAACTTTGAAATATTTAAAATATTCAGGCGGAATTACTTGCAAAAAATTTAAAGTATCTACATTGCATTTTTATTATTAGTTTAGTTTTTAAATATTTGTCAACCTTATATTTTTTTTGTAATTATTCTAAAATAGATAAATTTGCTATTGCAATTTCTTTGATATCATAACGAAATCTGTTTTATTTATTTGTTAGTAATAGAGTTCACATTTTTACATGAACGCAGTATAATAGAAATAATTTAATATTTTTAACATGATATTTCAAAGGTGAACATTAAAAAAATATCAACAAAAGGAAAAACACTTTCACAACCTAGTTTCAAAACTATTAAAATTTATAATCAATATGATTATTATCACCTTCATTACTATATGTTCAAAATTTATTGTTATTCACTATTATCTTTATGAGACAATATTTTAACTTTTGGGTGAGATAAGAACAATAATTTCAATGAAATTTCAATCATCTCTTGATTGTTCTATAGCTGTCTTGTCAGCATATTCTCTTGTTTTAGTGTTTAAAACATATATTTAATGTTAAAAATGGTATAAAATAAGTAAGTCACTCTACCAATGTTGATTGGCATACTAAACATAGTCACCTTGAGAAGGCTACTATGTTAAACAAATACGTTAAGTAGCTAAGTAATATGTATATGTATATGTCATTTTATTTCAAAGACATGCATTTGGAGTGTTTCAACCCCTTCCTATCATGTTCAAAAACTCAGTTCTTTTGCCCAGTATCCATCTAATAGGTTTCATGTTTCTAATAAAAGGTACTCTACTATATTTTTATAATATATTTGCTTTTCATAACTTTAATCCATCTTAGTCTATATAAAATGTCATATTCTTTATTTCGTTTTTCATGGTCATTTTTAAAACAACATATTATGATATCAATACATTATATTTTAGAATTTTATATATAAAAAAAACTTAAATATCAATACATTATAGTTTAAGTGAATAAAATTTATGATAAAAAACCTAACAAATCAATTTTGAATGTTATAATTGAGGATCTTATTCAAAATAATAACATTAACAAATCAATAATGTTAATGTTATTATTTAGAATCTTATTCTAATAATTTCAAGTGATTTTGTTTTTTGGTTTCTAGTGCTTGATTGTGTCTATATGTACTTAAGTAATAAAATTAGAATTTGGCATGAAATATGGTTTATGATACTAACTTCTTGATATCATATATAATATCATAATTCAAAAACTAAAATTTTACTTAATTTGTCTCTATAAAATTAATATTTAAGAGAAAGAGTGTAACACTATATAAACTCTTCAGAGACTTTGTGTTTTTCCAGTAATGAATTATATTCAAAAGGTGTTTTTCTATAGACTGGCAAGATGTACAATATATTTTATATTCTATTCTTGTTTTGTTTGTTCTTATGAGCTTAACTAAATACACTCAAATCTTTCAAAATAAAGGGTTTTAAAAATACGTTCCAAATAACCGGGCATAAAAATTAATAGTACTAGTGTAAAAAAAGAAATAGTACTTTTCAAATTTTTTTAGTAGTGAAAACATGTCCTTTTAAAATAAAAAGGACGTCATAAAATAACGTATATAAACTAAAAGATATTTTATGAATGATAAAAAAAACATTCAATAAAGTATAATTAGTTGAGATTTCATAACATTAGATGAAATTAGTTGGGATAGTCATGTAATGCATATTTTATGGTTACATGTCATGTAACACTTAATAGCAAGTTAGTTAGCGGATGCATTTATCAATGCACTATGGTAATTGCATGATGGTGGTTTCCTACTTGTATTTTGTGAGTCTTTAGGGTTTGGAAGGTGTGTGAGCTTAGCCTATAATACTGAACTTTAAAACTGAAAAGAAAATTTAGTTTTTCATGAAATATAATTTCAACCTATTAATATGGTTTAATTATTTTCATTTTAAGTTCTTGAACTACGTTTTCTTTTATATATAATAAGTTGTTTAAGTCATATCAATATGTATCCATCATTTTATTTACGATTCTCTTTTTTCGATTGTTTTTCTCACTATTTTGTAATTCCATGTGAATTTAGGTGATTACGTAATACTTTTATGCATGATTATTTTTGGTAAACTTTGAAATATTAAAATATTCAGGCGGAATTTACTTGCAAAAAATTTAAAGTATCTACATTGCATTTTTATTATTTAGTTTATTTTTAAATATTTGTCAACCTTATATTTTTTTGTAATTATTCTAAAATAGATAAAATTTGCTATTGCAATTTCTTTTGATATCATAACGAATCTGTTTTATTTATTGGTTAGTAATAGAGTTCACATTTTTACATGAACGCAGTATAATAGAAATAATTTAAAATATTTTTAACATGATATTTCAAAGGTGAACATTAAAAAAATATCAACAAAAGGAAAACACTTTCACAACCTAGTTTCAAAACTAATAAAAATTTATAATCAATATGATTATTATCACCTTCATTACTATATGTTCATAAAATTTATTGTTATTCACTATTATCTTTATGAGACAATATTTTAACTTTTGGGGTGGATAAAAGACAATAATTTCAATGAAATTTCAATCATCTCTTGTTGTTCTATAGCTGTCTTGTCAGCATATTCTCTTGTTTTAGTGTTTAAAACATATATTTAATGTTAAAAATGGTATAAATAAGTAGTCATCAAGTCACTACCAATGTTGATTTGGCATACTAAACATAGTCACCTTGAGAAGGCTACTATGTTAAACAATACGTTAAGTAGCTAAGTAATATGTATATGTATATGTCATTTTATTTCAAAGACATGCATTTGGAGTGTTTCAACCCCTTCCTATCATGTTCAAAGAAAACTCAGTTCTTTTGCCCAGTATCCATCTAATAGGTTTCATGTTTCTAATAAAAGGTACTCTACTATATTTTTATAATATACTTTGCTTTTCATAACTTTAATCCATCTTAGTCTATATAAATGTCATATTCTTTATTTCGTATTTTCATGGTCATTTTTCTAAAACAACATATTATGATATCAATACATTCCTGTAATTTTCGAATTTTATTATGTATATATTTTAGAATTTTATATATAAAAAAAAACTTAAATATCAATACATTATAGTTTAAGTGAATAAAATTTATGATAAAAAAACCTAACAAATCAATATTGTTAATGTTATAATTGAGGATCTTATTCAAAATAATAACATTAACAAATCAATAATGTTAATGTTATTATTTAGAATCTTATTCTAATAATTTCAAGTGATGTCTATATGTACTTAAGTAATAAATTAGAATTTGGCAGACATGTGTGAACTGAATGAAATAATTGCACCATGTGAAATATGGTTTATGATACTAACTTCTTGATATCATATATAAATATCATAATAAAACTAAAATTTTACTTAATTTGTCTCTATAAATTAATATTTAAGAGAAAGAGTGTAACACTATATAATCTTCAGAGACTTTGTGTTTTTCCAGTAATAAATTATATTCAAAAGGTGTTTTTCTATAGATTGGCAAGATGTATAATATATTTTATATTCTATTCTTGTTTTGTTTGTTCTTATGAGCTTAACTAAATACACTCAAATCTTTCAAAATAAAGGGTTTAAAAATACGTTCCAAATAACCGGGCACAAAAATTAATAGTACTAGTGTAAAAAAGAAATAGTACTTTTCAAATTTTATTTAGTAGTGAAAACATGTCCTTTTAAAAAAAAAGGGTCGTCATAAAATAACGTATATAAACTAAAAGATATTTTATGAATGATAAAAACATTCAATAAAGTATAATTAGTTGAGATTTCATAACATTAGATGAAATTAGTTGGGATAGTCATGTAATGCATACATTTTATGGTTACATGTCATGTAACACTTAATAGCAAGTTAGTTAGCGGATGCATTTATCAATGCACTATGGTAATTGCATGATGGTGGGTTCCTACGACTTATGGGTGGTTTCCTACTTGTATTTTGTGAGTCTTTAGGGTGTTGGAAAGGTGGTGTGAGCTTAGCCTATAATACTGAACTTTAAAATGAAAAGAAAATTTAGTTTTATGAAATATAAATTTCAACCTATTAATTATGGTTTAATTATTTTCATTTTTAAGTTCTTGAACTATGTTCTCTTTTATATATAATAAGTTGTTTAAGTCATATCAATATGTATCCATCATTTTATTTACGATTCTCTTTTTCGATTGTTTTTCTCACTATTTTGTAATTCCATGTGAATTTAGTTGATTACGTAATACTTTTATGCATGATTATTTTGGTTGTTGTTAACATATTATTTGTTTGGTTAGTTTTATAATAAACTTTGTGTCTATTCAATTACTTGTATACTTTTTATTATATATAAAACTTTGAAATATTTAAAATATTCAGGCGGAATGTACTTGCAAAAAATTTAAAGTATCTACATTGCATTTTTATTATATAGTTTAGTTTTTAAATATTTGTCAACCTTATATTTTTTTTGTAATTATTCTAAAATAGATAATTTGCTATTGCAATTTCTTTGTTGTGTATGTGTGTGAACCGGTCTAAAGCTTAGCGTAATATCATAACGAAATCGTCATAAGACATATACAAATGTTTTATTTATTGGTTAGTAATAGAGTTCACATTTTTACATGAACGCAGTGGATTGCCTTTAGTACATGATATAGGCTTGAAGTATACTTCGTATTATATAGTTTTATATATGATAATAGAAATAATTTAAATATTTTTAACATGATATTTCAAAGGTGAACATTAAAAAATATCAACAAAAGGAAAAAACTTTCACAACCTAGTTTCAAAACTAATAAAATTTATAATCAATATGATTATTATCACCTTCATTACTATATGTTCATAAAATTTATTGTTATTCACTATTATCTTTATGAGACAATATTTTAACTTTTGGGGTGAGATAGAAGACAATAATTTCAATGAAATTTCAATCATCTCTTGATTGTTCTATAGCTGTCTTGTCAGCATATTCTCTTGTTTTAGTGTTTAAAACATATATTTAATGTTCGAACAACTTGGCGAACCACATCTCTGGCAGAGGGGGGGGGAACAAAAACGAACACGTGAAATATACCACACAAAAAAAAAAAAAAAGAAAAAAGAAAGTAAGAAAAACAAAAAAAAAGAAATAAAAAAATCAAAAAAAAAAAAAAAAGAGGAAAAGAAAAAAAAGAAAAAAAAACAGAATATAAAAAAGAAAAAAAAAAAAAAAAAAAAAAAAAGAAAAAAAGGCGAGAGGGTAGGAGAAAAGAAAAAAAAAAGAAAAAACAAAAAAAACAAAAAAAAAAAAAATTTCTTGCATAATTTAATTTTTTTAATATTGATCAATTTTTAAAAACCTATGATTCCTTTTTTTTATTATAAAATAAAAAGTGGGAGGTGTAATGTGGTATAAAATAAGTAAGTCACTCTACCAATGTTGATTTGGCATACTAAACATAGTCACCTTGAGAAGGCTACTATGTTAAACAAATACGTTAAGTAGCTAAGTAATATGTATATGTATATGTCATTTTATTTCAAAGACATGCATTTGGAGTGTTTCAACCCCTTCCTATCATGTTCAAAGAAAACTCAGTTCTTTTGCCCAGTATCCATCTAATAGGTTTCATGTTTCTAATAAAAGGTACTCTACTATATTTTTATAATATATTTCATGCTTTTCATAACTTTAATCCATCTTAGTCTATATAAAACTTCATATTCTTTATTTCGTATTTTCATGGTCATTTTTCTAAAACAACATATTATGATATCAATACATTATATTTTAGAAATTTTATATAAAAAAAAACTTAAATATCAATACATTATAGTTTAAGTGAATAAAATTTATGATAAAAAACCTAACAAATCAATATTGTTAATGTTATAATTGAGGATCTTATTCAAAATAATAACATTAACAAATCAATAATGTTAATGTTATTATTTAGAATCTTATTCTAATAATTTCAAGTGATGTCTATATGTACTTAAGTAATAGAATTAGAATTTGGCATGTGTTATGAAATATGTAGCATTTGGCGCTTGCCAATATGGTTTCTTGCATTGAAAATATGGTTTATATACTAACTTCTTGATATCATATATAAATATCATAATAAACTAAAATTTTACTTAAGTTTGTCTCTATAAAATTAATATTTAAGAGAAAGAGTGTAACACTATATAAACTCTTCAGAGACTTTGTGTTTTTCCAGTAATGAATTATATTCAAAGGTGTTTTTCTATAGACTGGCAAGATGTACAATATATTTTATATTCTATTCTTGTTTTGTTTGTTCTTATGAGCTTAACTAAATACACTCAAATCTTTCAAAATAAAGGGGTTTAAAAATACGTTCCAAATAACCGGGCACAAAATTAATAGTACTAGTGTAAAAAAAGAAATAGTACTTTTCAAATTTTATTTAGTAGTGAAAACATGTCCTTTTAAAATAAAAGGGTCGTCATAAAATAACGTATATAAACTAAAAGATATTTTATGAATGATAAAAAAACATTCTTAAAGTATAATTAGTTGAGATTTCATAACATTAGATGAAATTAGTTGGGATAGTCATGTAATGCATACATTTTATGGTTACATGTCATGTAACACTTAATAGCAAGTTAGTTAGCGGATGCATTTATCAATGCACTATGGTAATTGCATGATGGTGGTTTCCTACTTGTATTTTGTGAGTCTTTAGGGTGTTTGGAAGGTGGTGAGCTTAGCCTATAATACTGAACTTTAAAACTGGAAAGAAAATTTAGTTTTTCATGAAATATAAATTTCAACCTATTAATTATGGTTTAATTATTTTCATTTTTAAGTTCTTGAACTACGTTTTCTTTTATATATAACAAGTTGTTTAAGTCATATCAATATGTATCCATCATTTATTTACGATTCTCTTTTTTGATTGTTTTTCTCACTATTTTGTAATTCCATGTGAATTTAGGTGATTACGTAATACTTTTATGCATGATTATTTTTGGTAAACTTTGAAATATTTAAAATATTCAGGCGAATCGGAATGCGGAACAGTACTTGGCGGACGGATCCGGACGGAAACGGAACCGAAGGCGGACGGAACGGCGAATGTACTTGCAAAAAATTTAAAGTATCTACATTGCATTTTTATTATTAGTTTAGTTTTTAAATATTTGTCAACCTTATATTTATTTTTTTTTTTGTAATTATTCTAAAATAGATAAATTTGCTATTGCAATTTCTTTGATATCATAACGAAATCTGTTTATTTATTGGTTAGTAATAGAGTTCACATTTTTACATGAACGACGGTATAATAGAAATATTTAATATTTTTAACATGATATTTCAAAGGTGAACATTAAAAAATATCAACAAAAGAAAAACACTTTCACAACCTAGTTTCAAAACTAATAAAAATTTATAATCAATATGATTATATCACCTTCATTACTATATGTTCATAAAATTTATTGTTATTCACTATTATCTTTATGAGACAATATTTTAACTTTTGGGGTGGATAAAAGACAATAATTTCAATGAAATTTCAATCATCTCTTGTTTGTTCTATAGCTGTCTTGTCAGCATATCTCTTGTTTTAGTGTTTAAAACATATATTAAATGTTTTAAAGAAAAAAAATGGTATAAAATATGTAAGTCACTCTACCAATGTTGATTTGGCATACTAAACATAGTCACCTTGAGAAGGCTACTATGTTAAACAAATACGTTAAGTAGCTAAGTAATATGTATATGTATATGTCATTTTATTTCAAAGACATGCATTTGGAGTGTTTCAACCCCTTCCTATCATGTTCAAAGAAAACTCAGTTCTTTTGCCCAGTATCCATCTAATAGGTTTCATGTTTCTAATAAAAGGTACTCTACTATATTTTTTATAATATATTTTGCTTTTCATAATTTAATCCATCTTAGTCTATATAAAACTTCATATTCTTTATTTCGTATTTTCATGGTCATTTTTCTAAAACAACATATTATGATATCAATACATTATATTTTAGAATTTTATATATAAAGAAAAACTTAAATATCAATACATTATAGTTTAAGTGAATAAAATTTATGATAAAAAAACCTAACAAATCAATATTGTTAATGTTATAATTGAGGATCTTATTCAAAATAATAACATTAACAAATCAATAATGTTAATGTTATTATTTAGAATCTTATTCTAATAATTTCAAGTGATGTCTATATGTACTTAAGTAATAGAATTAGAATTTGGCATGAAATATGGTTTATATTACTAACTTCTTGATATCATATATAAATATCATAATAAAACTAAAATTTTACTTAATTTGTCTCTATAAAATTAATATTTAAGAGAAAGAGTGTAACACTATATAAACTCTTCAGAGACTTTGTGTTTTTCCAGTAATGAATTATATTCAAAGGTGTTTTTCTATAGACTGGCAAGATGTACAATATATTTTATATTCTATTCTTGTTTTGTTTGTTCTTATGAGCTTAACTAATACACTCAAATCTTTCAAATAAAGGGGTTTAAAAATACGTTCCAAATAACCGGGCACAAAAATTAATAGTACTAGTGTAAAAAAAAAATAGTACTTTTCAAATTTTATTTAGTAGTGAAAACATGTCCTTTTAAAATAAAAGGGTCGTCATAAAATAACGTATATAAACTAAAGATATTTTATGAATGATAAAAACATTCTTAAAGTATAATTAGTTGAGATTTCATAACATTAGATGAAATTAGTTGGGATAGTCATGTAATGCATACATTTTATGGTTACATGTCATGTAACACTTAATAGCAAGTTAGTTAGCGGATGCATTTATCAATGCACTATGGTAATTGCATGATGGTGGTTTCCTACTTGTATTTTGTGAGTCTTTAGGGTGTTTGGAAAGTGGTGAGCTTAGCCTATAATACTGAATATAAATTTCAACCTATTAATTATGGTTTAATTATTTCATTTTTAAGTTCTTGAACTACTACGTTTTCTTTTATATATAAAAGTTGTTTAAGTCATATCAATATGTATCCATCATTTTATTTACGATTCTCTTTTTTGATTGTTTTTCTCACTATTTTGTAATTCCATGTGATTTAGGTGATTACGTAATACTTTTATGCATGATTATTTTTGGTAAACTTTGAAATATTTAAAATATTCAGGCGGAATTACTTGCAAAAAATTTAAAGTATCTACATTGCATTTTTATTATATAGTTTAGTTTTTAAATATTTGTCAACCTTATATTTTTTTGTAATTATTCTAAAATAGATAAATTTGCTATTGCAATTTCTTTGATATCATAACGAAATCTTTTTTATTTATTGGTTAGTAATAGAGTTCACATTTTTACATGAACGCGGTATAATAGAAATAATTTAAAATATTTTTAACATGATATTTCAAAGGTGAACATTAAAAAAAATATCAACAAAAGGAAAAACACTTTCACAACCTAGTTTCAAAACTAATAAAAATTTATAATCAATATGATTATTATCACCTTCATTACTATATGTTCATAAAATTTATTGTTATTCACTATTATCTTTATGAGACAATATTTTAACTTTTGGGGTGGATAGAAGACAATAATTTCAATGAAATTTCAATCATCTCTTGTTTGTTCTATAGCTGTCTTGTCGGCATATTCTCTTGTTTTAGTGTTTAAAACATATATTTAATGTTAAAAAATGGTATAAAATATGTAAGTCACTCTACCAATGTTGATTTGGCATACTAAACATAGTCACCTTGAGAAGGCTACTATGTTAAACAAATACGTTAAGTAGCTAAGTAATATGTATATGTATATTTCATTTTATTTCAAAGACATGCATTTGGAGTGTTTCAACCCTTCTCCTATCATGTTCAAAGAAAACTCAGTTCTTTTGCCCAGTATCCATCTAATAGGTTTCATGTTTCTAATAAAGGTACTCTACTATATTTTTATAATATACTTTGCTTTTCATAACTTTAATCCATCTTAGTCTATATAAAACTTCATATTCTTTATTTCGTATTTTCATGGTCATTTTTCTAAAACAACATATTATGATATCAATACATTATATTTTAGAATTTTATATATAAAAAAAAACTTAAATATCAATACATTATAGTTTAAGTGAATAAAATTTATGATAAAAAAACCTAACAAATCAATATTGTTAATGTTATAATTGAGGATCTTATTCAAAATAATAACATTAACAAATCAATAATGTTAATGTTATTATTTAGAATCTTATTCTAATAATTTCAAGTGATGTATATGTACTTAAGTAATAGAATTAGAATTTGGCATGAAATATGGTTTATATTAACTTCTTCTTGATATCATATATAATATCATAATAAAACTAAAATTTTACTTAATTTGTCTCTATAAAATTAATATTTAAGAGAAAGAGTGTAACACTATATAAACTCTTCAGAGACTTTGTGTTTTCCAGTAATGAATTATATTCAAAAGGTGTTTTTTCTATAATTGGCAAGATGTATAATATATTTTATATTCTATTCTTGTTTTGTTTGTTTTATGAGCTTAACTAATACACTCAAATCTTTCAAAATAAAGGGGTTTAAAAATACGTTCCAAATAACCGGGCACAAAAATTAATAGTACTAGTGTAAAAAAGAAATAGTACTTTTCAAATTTTATTTAGTAGTGAAAACATGTCCTTTTAAATAAAAGGGTCGTCATAAATAACGTATATAACTAAAAGATATTTTATGAATGATAAAAAACATTCAATAAAGTATAATTAGTTGAGATTTCATAACATTAGATGAAATTAGTTGGGATAGTCATGTAATGCATACATTTTATGGTACATGTCATGTAACACTTAATAGCAAGTTAGTTAGCGGATGCATTTATCAATGCCTATGGTAATTGCATGATGGTGGTTTCCTACTTGTATTTTGTGAGTCTTTAGGGTGTTGGAAAGGTTGTGAGCTTAGCCTATACTACTGAAAAGAAAATTTAGTTTTCATGAATATCAACCTATTAATTATGGTTTAATTATTTTCATTTTTAAGTTCTTGAACTACGTTGTCTTTTATATATAATAAGTTGTTTAAGTCATATCAATATGTATCCATAATTTTATTTACGATTCTCTTTTTTGATTGTTTTTCTCACTATTTTGTAATTCCATGTGAATTTAGGTGATTACGTAATACTTTATGCATGATTATTTTTGGTAAACTTTGAAATATTTAAATATTTCAGGCGGAATGTACTTGCAAAAAATTTAAAGTATCTACATTGCATTTTTATATATTTAGTTTAGTTTTTAAATATTTGTCAACCTTATATTTTTTTGTAATTATTCTAAAATAGATAAATTTGCTATTGCAATTTCTTTGAATAATCATAAACATAAATCTTTTTTATTTATTGGTTAGTAATAGAGTTCACATTTTTACATGAACGCGGTATAATAGAAATAATTTAAATATTTTTTAACATGATATTTCAAAGGTGAACATTAAAAAAATATCAACAAAAGGAAAAACACTTTCACAACCTAGTTTCAAAACTAATAAAAATTTATAATCAATATGATTATTATCACCTTCATTACTATATGTTCATAAAATTTATTGTTATTCACTATTATCTTTATGAGACAATATTTTAACTTTTGGGGTGGATAGAAGACAATCATTTCAATGAAATTTCAATCATCTCTTGTTTGTTCTATAGCTGTCTTGTCAGCATATTCTCTTGTTTTAGTGTTTAAAACATATATTTAATGTTAAAAAATGGTATAAAATATGTAAGTCACTCTACCAATGTTGATTTGGCATACTAAACATAGTCACCTTGAGAAGGCTACTATGTTAACAAAATACGTTAAGTAGCTAAGTAATATGTATATGTATATGTCATTTTATTTCAAAGACATGCATTTGGTGTTTCAACCCCTTCCTATCATGTTCAAAGAAAACTCAGTTCTTTTGCCCAGTATCCATCTAATAGGTTTCATGTTTCTAATAAAAGGTACTCTACTATATTTTTATAATATACTTTGCTTTTCATAACTTTAATCCATCTTAGTCTATATAAAACTTCATATTCTTTATTTCGTATTTTCATGGTCATTTTTCTAAAACAACATATTATGATATCAATACATTATATTTTAGAATTTTATATATAAAAAAAACTTAAATATCAATACATTATAGTTTAAGTGAATAAAATTTATGATAAAAAACCTAACAAATCAATATTGTTAATGTTATAATTGAGGATCTTATTCAAAATAATAACATTAACAAATCAATAATGTTAATGTTATTATTTAGAATCTTATTCTAATAATTTCAAGTGATGTATATGTACTTAGTAATAGATTTAGAATTTGGCATGAATATGGTTTATTACTAACTTCTTGATATCATATATATATCATAATAAAACTAAAATTTTACAAAATTTTGTCTCTATAAAATTAATATTTAAGAGAAAGAGTGTAACACTATATAAACTCTTCAGAGACTTTGTGTTTTTCCAGTAATGAATTATATTCAAAAGGTGTTTTTCTATAATTGGCAAGATGTATAATATATTTTATATTCTATTCTTGTTTTGTTTGTTCTTATGAGCTTAACTAAATACACTCAAATCTTCAAAATAAAGGGGTTTAAAATACGTTCCAAATAACCGGGCACAAAAATTATAGTACTAGTGTAAAAAAAGAAATAGTACTTTTCAAATTTTATTTAGTAGTGAAAACATGTCCTTTTAAAATAAAAGGGTCGTCATAAAATAACGTATATAAACTAAAAGATATTTTATGATGATAAAAAAACATTCAATAAGTATAATTAGTTGAGATTTCATAACATTAGATGAAATTTTGGGATAGTCATGTAATGCATACATTTATGGTTACATGTCATGTAACACTTAATAGCAAGTTAGTTAGCGGATGCATTTATCAATGCACTATGGTAATTGCATGATGGTGTTTTCCTACTTGTATTTTGTGAGTCTTTAGGGTGTGGAAGGTGTGAGCTTAGCCTATAATACTGAAATATAAATTTCAACCTATTAATTATGGTTTAATTATTTCATTTTTAAGTTCTTGAACTACGTTTTCTTTTATATATAATAAGTTGTTTAAGTCATATCAATATGTATCCATCTTTTATTTACGATTCTCTTTTTGATTGTTTTTCTCACTATTTTGTAATTCCATGTGAATTTAGGTGATTACGTAATACTTTTATGCATGATTATTTTTGGTAAACTTTGAAATATTTAAAATATTCAGGCGGAATGTACTTGCAAAAAATTTAAAGTATCTACATTGCATTTTATTATTTAGTTTAGTTTTTAAATATTTGTCAACCTTATGTTTTTTTTGTAATTATTCTAAAATAGATAAATTTGCTATTGCATTTCTTGTTATCATAACGTCATCTTGTCTTTTTTATTTATTGGTTAGTAATAAGTTCACATTTTTTACATGAACGCGGTATAATAGAAATATTTTAATATTTTTTAACATGATATTTCAAGGTGACATTAAAAAATATCAACAAAAGGAAAAACACTTTCACAACCTAGTTTCAAAAACTAATAAAAATTATAATCAATATGATTATATCACCTTCATTACTATATGTTCATAAATTTATTGTTATTCACTATTATCTTTATGAGACAATATTTTAACTTTTGGGGTGAGATAAAGACAATATTTCAATGAATTTCAATCATCTCTTGTTTGTTCTATAGCTGTCTTGTCAGCATATTCCTTGTTTTAATGTTTAAAACATATATTAAATGTTAAAAATGGTATAAAATAGTAAGTCACTCTACCAATGTTGATTTGGCATACTAAACATAGTCACCTTGAGAAGGCTATATGTTAAACAATACGTTAAGTAGCTAAGTAATATGTATATGTATATGTCATTTTATTTCAAAGACATGCATTTGGAGTGTTTCAACCCCTTCCCTATCATGTTCAAAGAAAACTCAGTTTTTTGCCCAGTATCCATCTAATA